>NC_059214.1:53141387-53393887 GCF_020615455.1 Coregonus clupeaformis | reverse complement strand
CTGTTAGTCCTGGGTTACGGCTGAGTTACTGTTAGTCCTGGGTTACGGCTGAGTTACTGTTAGTCCTGGGTTACGGCTGAGTTACTGTTAGTCCTGGGTTACGGCTGAGTTACTGTTAGTCCTGGGATACGGCCGAGTTACTGTTAGTCCTGGGTTACGGCCGAGTTACTGTTAGTCCTGGGTTACGGCCGAGTTACTGTTAGTCCTGGGTTACGGCCGAGTTACTGTTAGTCCTGGGTTACGGCCAAGTTACTGTTAGTCCTGGGTTACGGCCTAGTTACTGTTAGTCCTGGGTTACGGCTGAGTTACTGTTAGTCCTGGGTTACGGCTGAGTTACTGTTAGTCCTGGGTTACGGCTGAGTTACTGTTAGTCCTGGGTTACGGCTGAGTAACTGTTAGTCCTGGGTTACGGCTGAGTTACTGTTAGTCCTGGGTTATGGCTGAGTTACTGTTAGTCCTGGGTTACGGCTGAGTAACTGTTAGTCCTGGGTTACGGCTGAGTTACTGTTAGTCCTGGGTTACGGCCTAGTTACTGTTAGTCCTGGGTTACGGCCGAGTTACTGTTAGTCCTGGGTTACGGCCGAGTTACTGTTAGTCCTGGGTTACGGCCGAGTTACTGTTAGTCCTGGGTTACGGCTGAGTTACTGTTAGTCCTGGGTGACTGTCCATTCTGCTGGGTTAGTGTTACTGTCCGTTCTGCTGGGCTGATGTCATGATGTCAGAGAGAGCATAGCTCCCTGCTCCCTGCTGCTATGGCCAGTGTTTTCCACCAGCCAGCCAGGCTCCCCCGAGCTGGGGGGGGGTGTTAAGATTTTTATTTGCCGAACAAAGCTCTATTTGTGGTCTCTGGTACATTCTAGATTGTATTTTTAACTATCAGAAAATACAGTGTTGTCAACTAGCACCGGCTGTCGGCTATACAGACGATTACAGTCATTTTCAGCCGGGTACTTTTTCCACTTAAATTAACTTGTCAGAAAAAGGTCTGCCAAGCCCTTTCCAGCTAGAATGAACAATATTCATCTTCTAGTGATCTATTGATAGGACAGGCACCGGTCAGTCACAAACTGAGCAGTGCCTGGGTGTGTGTGCTGTGGTTACAGTCTGGTCCCATCGCTGCAACTCCCCTACGGACTCAGGAGAGGCGAAGGTCGAGAGCCGTGCGTCCTCCGAAACACAACCCTGCCATGCCACACTGCTTCTTGACACACTGCTCGTTTAACCCGGAAGCCAGCCGAACCAATGTGTCGGAGGAAACACCGTACAAGGTACCCCTTCTATACCCCCCCTATACCTACACCATCCAACGGGCTACCGAAGTCAGCGTGCATGCACCCGGCCCACCACATGAGGTGCTAGAGCACGATGGGACATCCCGGCCGGCCAAACCCTCCCTTAACCCGGACGACGTTGGGCCAATTGTGTGTCGTCTCATGGGTCTCACGGTCGCGGCCGGCTGCGACAGCCTGTGACCACTGTGCCACTCGGGAGCATTCAAATTTCTAAACGGTGGGAAAGAGCATGAATTTGCATGTCCCATATCATGTGGTAACGATGAGTCGAAATCCACTTAGCCTATTGTTCTCTGGCACATTCATCTATTTTATTTTGTGTGCAGGGTCCGACATTAACGATGGCCCGCTGGGGCCAGTAAAAACAGTGTAGAGAAAGTGGATCTTGTCAGTTACTGTCCCGAATCCAGTTCAATATTTACCTGCTCTGTCGCAGTCTACCATTGAAGACTACATGCTTAAATGGCATGCCATTTGTATTTGAGCAATATGATTGGCCATTCATTCAAGCACCACCACGCTCCCGCCAATCAACTTCTCGAGCAATTGATGCCTTCACATGGCGGCCTTCAATCTACTAGCTGAGCTTATTTATTTTAGGGAAATTGATTTACAAAAGTAAACCTTCAATAGTGAACATACTATCAATATGCTGGCTACTGTTGATGGTCTGCTAAAAGAAAGCTACAAAAAGACAGCTAGCATTCATCTAGCCTACTGTAGCCATGTTTATCTCTTTGGGAACGTTTGTCTTAAAGGGGCAGCATCCTATTTTCTAATCTTCTCAAAATGACATACTTTAGAAACATAAATGAATGCAATTAATACAATGCAATTCTAAAAATTGAGTAACGACTTGCATTGCTGAATTATATTACACAGCTATTAAGACATATCATAATAACCGAATGTAGCCTTTTTTTTTTTTACTAAGTCGATGTCCGCAGAAATCACATTAGCATAATAATAAATAAAAAACATCAGAATCTGTCTGTTTAAACGATATCAGGTTTTTTTACATGAGCTGCATCTCAATCCACTACATCCGCCAAAGTGGGCCTTTCACAGGGGGGTGGTGGCAGAGCTACTGCCGTGTTTGTCAAACCACAAGATATCCCCAAAATTGGTCTTCTCACAAAAACATCTGTAGTGTCCAAACGGTTTGACCTACAAACTAATATGACCACTCTATGGAAAGATGACACTCTCACAATGGAGTTTCCCATTTTGCTTTACGAGGACTCGTCTGAAGTCGGTACAGCCAATCTGTCAACTTCTGTTTGTAGCGTACGAACAGTTTGGGCTACACACTAATATGACCCCTCTATGGAAAGGTGAGACTCTCACAAACATGTACATGTCAGTTGTATTGAAAGGAAGTATATATGGAAGTAGTTTAGTGCCCAAAAAAAGGGGTTAAAGCCTCTCGAGTGGCACAGCGGTCTAAGGCAATGGATCGCAGTGCTTGAGGCGTCACTACAGACCCGGGTTCGAGCCCAGGCTGTGTCACAAGTGGCCGTGACTGGGAGTCCCATAGGGCGGCACACAATTGGCCCAGCGTCGTCCGGGTTAGGGGAGGGTTTAGCCGGAGGGGGGGCTTTACTTGGCTCATCCCTGTGACGGACCGGGCGCCTGCAGGCTGACTTCGGTCGCCAGTTGAACGGTGTTTCCTCCGACACATTGGTGCTTCCGGGTTAAGCGGCTGGGTGTTAAGAAGCGACTCGACCTTGGCCTCTCCCGAGCCCGTTGGGGAGTTGCACTAATGAGACAAGATTGCAATTGACTCAGAACAGGACAGCACGGCTGGCCCTTGGATGTACACAGAGAGCTAACATGAATAATATGCATGTCAATCTCTCCTGGCTCAAAGTGGAGGAGAGATTGACTTCATCACTACTTGTGTTTGTGAGAGGTATTGACATGTTGAATGCACTGAGCTGTCTGTTTAAACTACTAGCACACAGCTCAGACACCCATGCATACCCCACAAGACATGCCACCAGAGGTCTCTTCACAGTCCCCAAGTCCAGAACAGACTATGGGAGGCGCACAGTACTACATAGAGCCATGACTACATGGAACTCTATTCCACATCAGGTAACTGATGCAAGCAGTAGAATCAGATTTAAAAAAACAGATATAAATACACCTTATGGAACAGCGGGGACTGTGAAGCAACACAAACATAGACACATGCACACACACACACGATAACATACGCACTATACACACACGTCCACATGGATTTTGTGTTGTAGATATGTGGTAGTAGAGTAGAGGCCTGATGAATGTATTGTAATGTTTTTAAAATGTATAACTGCCTTAACTTTGCTGGACCCCAGGAAGAGTACCTGCTGCCTTGGGATCCATAATAAATACAAATAGTATATCACATTAAAGGGGTTAAATATGCTTTTTTTTATCAATACAAAAATGTTCTTACAGTATACAGTGCCTTCGGAAAGTATTCAGACCCCTTGACTTTTTCCACATTTTGTTAAGTTACAGCTTAACAAAATATATTTTTTTAAAGGTCCTCAGCAATCTACACACAATACCCCATAACGACAAAGCGAAAACAGGTTTTTAGAAATATGTGCAAACGTATTAAAAATAAAAAACAGAAATACGTTATTTACATAAGTATTCAGACCCTTTGCTATGAGACTCGAAATTGAGCTCAGGTGCATCCTGTTTCCATTGATCATCCTTGAGATGTTTCTACAACTTGATTGGAGTCCACCTGTGGTAAATTCAATTGATTGGACATGATTTGGAAAGGCACACACCTGTCTATATAAGGTCCCACAGTTGACAGTGCATGTCAGAGCAAAAACAAAGCCATGAGGTCGAAGGAATTGTCCGTAGAGCTCCGAGACAGGATTGTGTCGAGGCACAGATCTGGGGAAGGGTACCAAAAACGTTCTGCTGCATTGAAGGTCCCCAAGAACACAGTGGCTTCCATCATTCTTAAATGGAAGAAGTTTGGAGCCACCAAGACTCTTCCTAGAGCTGGCCGCCTGGCCAAACTGAGCGCTCAGGACCTCAGACTGGGGCGAAGGTATGCCTTCCAACAGAACAATGCAGGAGTGGCTTTGGGACAAGTCTCTGAATGTCCTTGAGTGGCCCAGCCAGAGCCCGGACTTGAACCCGATCTAACATCTCTGGAGAGACCTGAAAATAGCTATGCAGCAACGCTCCCCATCCAACCTGACAGAGCTTGAGAGGATCTGCAGAGAAGATTGGGAAAAACTCCCCAAATACAGGTGTGCCAAGATTGTAGCGTCATACCCAAGAAGACCCGAGGCTGTAATCGCTGCCAAAGGTGCTTCAACAAGTACTGAGTAAAGGGTCTGAATACTTACATGTCATGAGCCCTCTCACTCCACCGGGTTACCACCTTATGTGTTTCCACTATCTTCCACTCTGCTCATCTCTCTCTCTCTACTCAGCCTAACGAGCTCCACCTGTCCCTGCTCTGCTCGGCTCTAATTACTCTGCCAGCTGCGCTGCATTACCCACTAACCTCTCCCAGTATTTAAAGTCCCGTCTTTCAGCTCTCCTTTGTCAGATCGTCTGCAAAGCTCACACCCGGAACCTGTGTGCTCGCGCTTCTGGCTCACCCCTGTTTTGTGACCCCGGACCTGCCTGATTCTTGGATACTCTTCTGCCCCAGGAAAACCAGACCTGCTTTCTGCCATTACGACTCCTGACTACTCTTCGACCCGGTAACTCTGACCAGCCTTCTGCCTTGCTACTACGTATTTGGATTTCCCTTGAACTGTACTTCTGCCTGTTTTCATCCGCCCGTTGTGTCTGTGTTTCCTCCCCCCAGGACTTCTGGACCACCAACCACCGGCGTCATCGGACGCATCGCTGCCACTGGGGGAGGCACAGACCCAGCACATCGGACGGGATAACCCCTGGAGCCTTCACTCACTCCCTACATCCCTTTCCCCTTAAGTTTAAATAAACTTTCTGGTGTGACGCAATTGTGGTCCTCTTGTCGTCTGTCTGAACCGTGACAGTACGATCTGACCATTATGGACTCAGCGCACACTTCCCCCGACATGGAAACCGAAGAACCTGAGCAACCCACCGCCATGCTACGCCTGGAACACACTGAGAGAGAGCTAGGCCGCATGAGCGGCGACGTCACCTCTCTGCTTCAGGTCGGCCACCAACAGCATCAGCAGTTCCAGCAGCACCAGCAGCAGTCCCAGCAGCAGCAACAACAACTCGCCAGGATCATCCAACTCCTCACCAACCTTACCCCCAGCCAGTCTGCCCACCAGCCCTGCCTCCGAGTTACCTGCCCCGGTCATAGCAGCCGCTACCCCGGAACCCAAGATTGGAAACCCCGAGCGGTTCAACGGCGATTCTACCCAGGTCCGGCCATTCCTGACTAGCTGCCGACTTCAGTTCTCCTTGCAGCCAAGGACCTTCGCCACGGAGGGGGCTAGGGTCGGGTATGCCATCACTCACCTGACGGGCCGAGCTCGACTCTGGGGAACAGCAGAGTTCGAACGTCAAACCCCGCATGTGCAACCTTCGACCTGTTTGCTGAGGAGATGCTGAAGGTGTTTGACCTGGATTCACCAACCGCAGAGGCGTCTCGTGAACTGTTCAGTATTCGACAAGGCAGACGTACAGTCGCAGACCATTCCATCGACTTCCGAACCCTGGCAAGACGAAGTTCTTGGAACACACCCTCGTTGGTGGACGCGTTCTTCCATAGCTTGGCTGACTATATCAAGGACGAGTTGGTCTCCCATGAACTGCCTTCCACTCTTGATGAAGCCATCGCACTGACTGTCCGGATCGACAGAAGGATACAGACCCGTCGTCGTGAGAGGGGGCGCCAAGGTCCACCAACTACCGGCATTCGGAGAGATCCGACTGGGCTCCTGTCAGCTACTGCCACTCACCCAAGTCAGCTTGATCAGTCTGAGCCTATGGAGATTGGGCGAGCCTCTCTCACTCCTGCAGAGCGCCAGCGCCGCCGCCTCAAACCTCTGCCTCTATTGTGGAGGTGATGGACATCGTGTGGTAACCTGCCCTTTAAAAGGCCGAAGCTCACCGGGCATAGGGGGAGTCCGGTTGAGCTCAATGACCACCCAGTCCTCCGACCGCAAACCCTTGCTGCAAGTTCACCTCCGCCTCTCTGACTCAACTCACACCCTGGCTGCTCTGGTGGATTCGGCGCCGAAGCCAACATAATGGACATCAAGCTGGCACGCCAACTGGGACTGGAGAACCTCCGTTTGACACCTCCTATTCCTGCCCGGGCACTGGACGGACACTTACTCGGATCGGTCACTCATGTCACGGCCCCGGTCTTGATGGGTCTGTCCGGAAACCATCAAGAAACTATCCAGTTTCACCTGCTACCCTCTCCAGGCCAACCCCTCATCCTGGGTTACCCATGGCTCCGCCCGGCACAACCCTCAGCTCGACTGGGTGACCGGGGGTGATCAGGGAGTGGGGAGAGGACTGCCACCGAACCTGCCTGCTTGCTGCCGCACTACCCGCTCGGCCAGTACCTACTAACTCCGCTCCTGACCTCTCCCATGTCCCAGAATGCTACCATGGTCTCAGAGAAGTGTTTAACAAAGCTAGAGCCACATCTCTGCCCCCTCACCGACCGTACGACTGTGCCATCGACCTCCTCCCTGGAACAGCCCCTCCAAGGGGTCGTCTTTATTCGTTGTCTGCTCCTGAAAGAAGGTCCATGGAGGACTACATCAATGGCTCTCTGTCCACAGGATTGATCCGTTCATCTTCATCTCCGGCTGGTGCTGGCTTCTTCTTTGTGGGGAAGAGGGACGGATCTCTTCGCCCCTGCATCGACTACAGGGGACTCAACGACATCACAGTGAAAAACCGTTACCCTCTCCCTCTGCTCACCTCTGCTTTTGAGTTGCTCCAGGGAGCCACTGTTTTTACCAAGTTGGATCTCAGAAACGCTTACCACCTAGTGCGGATCCGGGAGGGAGATGAATGGAAGACCGCATTCAATACACCAACAGGCCACTCACGAGTATCTGGTTATGCCTTTTGGCCTCACCAATGCTCCTGCTGTGTTCCAGGCTCTAGTGAATGATGTACTGCGGGACATGTTAAACAAGTTTGTCTTCGTTTACCTGGATGACATCTTAATCTACTCCAGAAACCTGTCTGAACACACCCGCCATGTCCAGCAAGTCCTTCATCGTCTTCTGGAGAATTCCCTACGCCAAGGCAGAGAAATGTGAGTTTCACGTCAAGACAGTGGCCTTCCTGGGGTACATAGTGGCAGAGGGAAGTATCCAAATGGATCCTGCCAAAGTATCAGCAGTCACTTCATGGCCAGTTCCGGAGAACAGAAAGAAGCTGCAACAGTTTCTGGGGTTTGCTAACTTCTATAGAAAGTTTATCCGGAACTACAGTACCGTTGCTGCCCCTCTCACTGCTCTAACCAGCACCAAGCAACCCTTCACCTGGACCCCAGCAGCCGACAAGGCCTTCAGTACCCTCAAGGTAAGGTTCACCTCCGCTCCCATCCTCCAGATGCCTGACGTGGACCGGCAATTCATTGTGGAGGTGGACGCCTCGGATGTGGGAGTTGGTGCTGTGATTTCTCAGTGGGCTGCGGAGGATAGGAAGCTCCATCCCTGTGCCTTTTTCTCACGTCGGTTGTCCCCCTCTGAGTGCAATTACGACATAGGGAACCGAGAGCTGCTGGCTGTGAAGCTTGCCTTGGAGGAGTGGCGTCACTGGCTGGAGGGGTCCACCATTCCATTTCTCGTTTGGACCGATCATAAGAACTTGGAGTACATCCGCACGGCCAAACGGTTGAACTCCAGGCAGTCCCGCTGGGCCCTGTTCTTCACCAGGTTTAATTTCACTCTGTCATACCGGCCTGGGTCACGCAACCCCCACTCCTGGTCGCAGCAATTGACATGGGTGGAGTACGCACACAATTCTCTGACCTGCTCTGCCATCGGTATGTCCCCTTTCCAATGTGTTTATGGATACCAGCCTCCTCTATTTGCCAGTCAGGAAGGGGAGGTTACTTGCCCATCTGCACTTGCGTTTGCCCGTCGATGTCGCCGCACCTGGTCACAGGCCCGAGCCACACTTCTCAGATCCGTTGCCAGCTACACTACCGGGGCCAACCGTCGGAGAATCCCTGCTCCCACCTACCATGTTGGTCAAAGGGTGTGGTTGTCGTCAAGGAACCTGCCACTCAGGGTGGAGTCGCAGAAGTTGGCACCTCGGTTCATTGGCCCATTCCCTATCATAAGAGTGATTAGCCCAACTGCTGTCCGGCTCCAACTGCCTAATTCCATGAGGGTGCACCCCACTTTCCATGTGTCTAAGATTAAGCCCGTTCATGAGAGTCCGCTGGTCCCTGCTGCGCCTTGTCCTCCTCCTCCACGGCTCGTCGATGGTGGTCTGGTTTACACCGTCCGCCGCCTGCTTCGGTCCAGACGGAGGGGTAGGGGTCTCCAGTACCTCATTGACTGGGAGGGCTATGGACCTGAGGAAAGGACCTGGGTGCCAGCTAGTCGGATTGTGGATAGGACTCTCATCACCGCCTTCCACCAACGGCATCCTGATCAACCTGCAATCCGTAGGGGGCCGCCCCAGAGGGATCCCTAACCGTCCTGCCCGCTCGGCTTCTTGTCCTGTGCCTGATCCTGTCTCGGGACCTGTCCCATCTCCCCGACCACGGCCCTCCGGCCTCCTCCGAGGATGAGGGCGTTCGCTCGGGACCGTTCGGAGGAGTTCTAGCCCTCCTCCGGCTCCCCTCCTCCCGCCCGGCGTGGTGTTGCTCTTGGGACTTCTGGGGCCGTCCCTTGGGGGGGGGGTTCTGTCATGAGCCCTCTCACTCCACCGGGTTACCACCTTATGTGTTTCCACTATCTTCCACTCTGCTCATCTCTCTCTCTCTACTCAGCCTAACGAGCTCCACCTGTCCCTGCTCTGCTCGGCTCTAATTACTCTGCCAGCTGCGCTGCATTACCCACTAACCTCTCCCAGTATTTAAAGTCCCGTCTTTCAGCTCTCCTTTGTCAGATCGTCTGCAAAGCTCACACCCGGAACCTGTGTGCTCGCGCTTCTGGCTCACCCCTGTTTTGTGACCCCGGACCTGCCTGATTCTTGGATACTCTTCTGCCCCAGGAAAACCAGACCTGCTTTCTGCCATTACGACTCCTGACTACTCTTCGACCCCCGGTAACTCTGACCAGCCTTCTGCCTTGCTACTACGTATTTGGATTTCCCTTGAACTGTACTTCTGCCTGTTTTCATCCGCCCCGTTGTGTCTGTGTTTCCTCCCCCAGGACTTCTGGACCACCAACCACCGGCGTCATCGGACGCATCGCTGCCACTGGGGGGAGGCACAGACCCAGCACATCGGACGGGATAACCCCTGGAGCCTTCACTCACTCCCTACATCCCTTTCCCCTTAAGTTTAAATAAACTTTCTGGTGTGACGCAATTGTGGTCCTCTTGTCGTCTGTCTGAACCGTGACACTTACATAAATGTCACCTGTTTTTAATTTGTAATAAATTAGCAAAAAATTCTAAAAACCTGTTTTTGCTTTGTCATTATGGGGTATTGTGTGTAGCTTGATTAAGGGGAGAATTTCAATAAAAATACATTTTAGAAAAAGGCTGTAACCTACCAAAATGTGGGAAAAGTCAAAGGGTCTGAAAACTTTCCGAAGGCACTTTTAAAAAAAACTATGGGCTAATAGCAGTAAGGCCAAATTCAATGTTTCATCAAATATTTATTTTTATACCTAAAGGGGTCCTAAATTGCAAAATCAAATAGCTAAAGTATCCTTAGTATGACCATCAAAAATGTACACTTTTACAGTGTTAGTTTCATCAGCTGTTGTACAATATGATATAAAAACAGGAATTTTGACTGCACTGGGCCTTTAAAGAATCCTGTAAGAGTCTGCTGACTTCTACAGTCTTCAAGCTTCCTTCTAAGAGACATTTGCGGGAGAGAGCTTGGCAGACTTTTCTAAATAGCGAATTAAAAAGTAGTGGAAAAAGTACCCGCCTGAAAATGAGTCTAATTGGTAGCTGGCGCTAGTGGGGAACACTGTAGTGGAAAACTGGGTGACTGGGCTTTCTGAGTGGGCAGTGATGCTGACACACCACCACAGGGACACAGACTGTCCTAGCCCTCACCACAGGGACACAGACTGTCCTAGTCTTCACCACACCACCACAGGGACACAGGGACACAGACTGTCCTAGCCCTCACCACACCACCACAGGGACACAGACTGTCCTAGCCCTCACCACACCACCACAGGGACACAGACTGTCCTAGCCCTCACCACACCACCACAGGGACACAGACTGTCCTAGCCCTCACCACACCACCACAGGGACACAGACTGTCCTAGCCCTCACCACACCACCACAGGGACACAGACTGTCCTAGCCCTCACCACACCACCACAGGGACACAGACTGTCCTAGCCTTCACCACAACACAGGAACACAGACTGTCCTAGCCCTCACCACACCACCACAGGGACACAGACTGTCCTAGCCCTCACCACACCACCACAGGGACACAGACTGTCCTAGCCCTCACCACACCACCACAGGGACACAGACTGTCCTAGCCTTCACCACAACACAGGAACACAGACTGTCCTAGCCTTCACCACACCACCACAGGGACACAGACTGTCCTAGCCTTCACCACACCACAGGGACACAGACTGTCCTAGCCCTCACCACACCACCACAGGGACACAGACTGTCCTAGCCTTCACCACAACACAGGAACACAGACTGTCCTAGCCCTCACCACAACACAGGAACACAGACTGTCCTAGCCCTCACCACACCACCACAGGGACACAGACTGTCCTAGCCCTCACCACACCACCACAGGGACACAGACTGTCCTAGCCCTCACCACACCACCACAGGGACACAGACTGTCCTAGCCCTCACCACACCACCACAGGGACACAGACTGTCCTAGCCCTCACAACACCACCACAGGGACACAGACTGTCCTAGCCCTCACCACACCACCACAGGGACACAGACTGTCCTAGCCCTCACCACACCACCACAGGGACACAGACTGTCCTAGCCCTCACCACACCACCACAGGGACACAGACTGTCCTAGCCCTCACCACACCACCACAGGGACACAGACTGTCCTAGTCTTCACCACAGGGACACAGACTGTCCTAGCCCTCACCACAGGGACACAGACTGTCCTAGTCTTCACCACACCACCACAGGGACACAGACTGTCCTAGCCCTCACCACACCACCACAGGGACACAGACTGTCCTACCCTTCACCACACCACAGGGACACAGACTGTCCTAGCCCTCACCACACCACCACAGGGACACAGACTGTCCTAGCCCTCACCACACCACAGGGACACAGACTGTCCTAGCCCTCACCACACCACCACAGGGACACAGACTGTCCTACCCTTCACCACACCACAGGGACACAGACTGTCCTAGCCCTCACCACACCACCACAGGGACACAGACTGTCCTACCCTCACCACACCACAGGGACACAGACTGTCCTAGCCCTCACCACACCACCACAGGGACACAGACTGTCCTACCCTTCACCACACCACAGGGACACAGACTGTCCTAGCCCTCACCACACCACCACAGGGACACAGACTGTCCTACCCTTCACCACACCACAGGGACACAGACTGTCCTAGCCCTCACCACACCACCACAGGGACACAGACTGTCCTACCCTTCACCACACCACAGGGACACAGACTGTCCTAGCCCTCACCACACCACCACAGGGACACAGACTGTCCTAGCCCTCACCACACCACCACAGGGACACAGACTGTCCTACCCTTCACCACACCACAGGGACACAGACTGTCCTAGCCCTCACCACACCACCACAGGGACACAGACTGTCCTAGCCCTCACCACACCACCACAGGGACACAGACTGTCCTAGCCCTCACCACACCACCACAGGGACACAGACTGTCCTAGCCCTCACCACACCACCACAGGGACACAGACTGTCCTAGTCTTCACCACACCACCACAGGGACACAGACTGTCCTAGCCCTCACCACACCACCACAGGGACACAGACTGTCCTAGCCCTCACCACACCACCACAGGGACACAGACTGTCCTAGCCCTCACCACACCACCACAGGGACACAGACTGTCCTAGTCTTCACCACACCACCACAGGGACACAGACTGTCCTAGCCCTCACCACACCACCACAGGGACACAGACTGTCCTACCCTTCACCACACCACAGGGACACAGACTGTCCTAGCCCTCACCACACCACCACAGGGACACAGACTGTCCTAGCCCTCACCACACCACCACAGGGACACAGACTAACCAATAAGCCACGGACAATCAGAACGGAGGGTTAGGGTAAGGGGTCACGGACAATCAGAACGGAGGGTTAGGGTTAGGGTTAGGGTTAGGGGTCACGGACAATCAGAACGGAGGGTTAGGGTTAGGGGTCACGGACAATCAGAACGAAACAGGAGGGGTTTCAGGAGGGGTCTCAGAGACACTCATGGGGGTTTCCACTGAAAGTTGACTAGCAACAAGACTCTAGGTCCTAATAGACATCCACTGTATTAGCCCCAGAAAAAACACACCAAAATAAAAACCCACCAACTGGTAATATGGAGGTAACAGCAAGTGGAACAAAGCAAAGAGAGGAAACAAGATAAAAGGGTTTGTTTTTATCACACACAGAGGAGCAGCTAAACAGAGGCCTCTCATGGTCCCTGGAGCACAGGGCCAGCCGCTCTTAAAGACCAATCAGGGCCAGCCGCTCTTAAAGACCAATCAGGGCCAGCCGCTCTTAAAGACCAATCAGGGCCAGCCGCTCTTAAAGACCAATCAGGGCCAGCCGCTGTTAAAGACCAATCAGGGCCAGCCGCTCTTAAAGACCAATCAGGGCCAGCCGCTCTTAAAGACCAATCAGGGCCAGCCGCTCTTAAAGACCAATCAGGGCCAGCCGCTCTTAAAGACCAATCAGGGCCAGCCGCTGTTAAAGACCAATCAGGGCCAGCCGCTCTTAAAGACCAATCAGGGCCAGCCGCTCTTAAAGACCAATCAGGGCCCGCCGCTCTTAAAGACCAATCAGGGCCAGCCGCTCTTAAAGACCAATCAGGGCCAGCCGCTCTTAAAGACCAATCAGGGCCAGCCGCTCTTAAAGACCAATCAGGGCCAGCCGCTCTTAAAGACCAATCAGGGCCAGCCGCTCTTAAAGACCAATCAGGGCCAGCCGCTGTTAAAGACCAATCAGGGCCAGCCGCTCTTAAAGACCAATCAGGGCCAGCCGCTCTTAAAGACCAATCAGGGCCAGCCGCTCTTAAAGACCAATCAGGGCCAGCCGCTCTTAAAGACCAATCAGGGCCAGCCGCTGTTAAAGACCAATCAGGGCCAGCCGCTCTTAAAGACCAATCAGGGCCAGCCGCTCTTAAAGACCAATCAGGGCCCGCCGCTCTTAAAGACCAATCAGGGCCAGCCGCTCTTAAAGACCAATCAGGGCCAGCCGCTCTTAAAGACCAATCAGGGCCAGCCGCTGTTAAAGACCAATCAGGGCCAGCCGCTCTTAAAGACCAATCAGGGCCAGCCGCTCTTAAAGACCAATCAGGGCCAGCCGCTCTTAAAGACCAATCAGGGCCAGCCGCTCTTAAAGACCAATCAGGGCCAGCCGCTCTTAAAGACCAATCAGGGCCAGCCGCTCTTAAAGACCAATCAGGGCCAGCCGCTCTTAAAGACCAATCAGGGCCAGCCGCTGTTAAAGACCAATCAGGGCCAGCCGCTCTTAAAGACCAATCAGGGCCCGCCGCTCTTAAAGACCAATCAGGGCCAGCCGCTCTTAAAGACCAATCAGGGCCAGCCGCTCTTAAAGACCAATCAGGGCCATCCGCTGTTAAAGACCAATCAGGGCCAGCCGCTCTTAAAGACCAATCAGGGCCCGCCGCTCTTAAAGACCAATCAGGGCCAGCCGCTCTTAAAGACCAATCAGGGCCAGCCGCTCTTAAAGACCAATCAGGGCCAGCCGCTGTTAAAGACCAATCAGGGCCAGCCGCTCTTAAAGACCAATCAGGGCCAGCCGCTCTTAAAGACCAATCAGGGCCAGCCGCTCTTAAAGACCAATCAGGGCCAGCCGCTCTTAAAGACCAATCAGGGCCAGCCGCTCTTAAAGACCAATCAGGGCCAGCCGCTCTTAAAGACCAATCAGGGCCAGCCGCTCTTAAAGACCAATCAGGGCCAGCCGCTCTTAAAGACCAATCAGGGCCAGCCGCTCTTAAAGACCAATCAGGGCCAGCCGCTCTTAAAGACCAATCAGGGCCAGCCGCTCTTAAAGACCAATCAGGGCCAGCCGCTCTTAAAGACCAATCAGGGCCAGCCGCTCTTAAAGACCAATCAGGGCCAGCCGCTCTTAAAGACCAATCAGGGCCAGCCGCTCTTAAAGACCAATCAGGGCCAGCCGCTCTTAAAGACCAATCAGGGCCAGCCGCTGTTAAAGACCAATCAGGGCCAGCCGCTCTTAAAGACCAATCAGGGCCAGCCGCTCTTAAACTAAAGACTAAGGTCCTACACATCCTGACCAATCAGGGCCAGCCGCTCTTAAACTAAAGACTAAGGTCCTACACATCCTGACCAATCAGGGCCAGCCGCTCTTAAACTAAAGACTAAGGTCCTACACATCCTGACCAACGAGGATGATTCCAATCAGGGCAAGCCGCTGTTAAACTAAAGACTAAGGTCCTACACATCCTGACCAACGAGGATGATTCCAATCAGGGCAAGCCACACCCAAACAGAACCAATCTCCAAATAGAAATCCAAAATGAAAATCGGGCAAAACTCCAAAGCCTATAACACCACACAGACACACACACACACACACACACACACACACACACACACACACACACACACACACAGACAGACAGACAGACAGACAGACAGACAGACAGACAGACAGACAGACAGACAGACAGACAGACAGACAGACAGACAGACAGACAGACAGACAGACAGACATAGACAGACAGACAGACAGACAGACAGACAGACAGACAGACAGACAGAGACAGACAGACAGACAGACAGACAGACAGACAGACAGACAGACAGACAGACAGACAGACAGACAGACAGACAGACAGACAGACAGACAGACAGACAGACAGAGACTCACCTCCCACTGTAGATGGACTGACTGACTGACTGACTGACAGACACTCACCTCCCACTGTAGATGAGGGGGAATGTTCCTGATCTGGATCTTCCGACTCCTGCAGAGAAGAGGAAGAGAGAGGAGGAGGGGAAGAATAAAGAGAAGGGTTAACAGCTGAACCACAGGGTCAATCAGGAGAGAAGGGTTAACAGCTAAACCACAGGGTCAATCAGGAGAGAAGGGTTAACAGCTACACCCAAACAGGGTCAATCAGGAGAGAAGGGTTAACAGCTGAACCACAGTGTCATGACTTGCCCTCATGGGCTGAGGATCAAAGATGCCGGCTAGGCAAAGGTTTGAACACCCCCTCTCCTGGGTGCCAGTTTTATGACCGGTCATAAATTCCTTGCAGAAACTTCCTTTTCCGTGCCATGCAGTGTTGGGAGAGGGAATTTCCCTGTGGAACAAAGGAAGTCTTCACACTAAGACTCCAACATCCAAAAGTGGATAATGAAACAATATTCCTACTTCAAAGAATGTGGGAAATGGTTGGTGGGGATTTAAAGAACAATCATGTCAAATTCGTTACTATGTTGTGATGTCATTAAAGACGGTGGAACAACATAACTGTATCTCTGGGGGGCGTACACTTCCCAGTTATGGGGTT
The DNA here is from genome assembly GCF_020615455.1 of Coregonus clupeaformis. Classification (NCBI taxonomy): domain Eukaryota; kingdom Metazoa; phylum Chordata; class Actinopteri; order Salmoniformes; family Salmonidae; genus Coregonus; species Coregonus clupeaformis. The sequence goes on along the minus strand of NC_059214.1, from coordinate 53,377,715 downwards.
TGCATCTATTTGTTGTATAAAACGAATGATTAAGTATAATAATACTTTAGTGAAGATAACGATGTGATTTTAGCATTCTAGATGAGATTATTGTTTTCCATATTGATTTGTTCTCAGTCAGCGGCCACTTCAGAAACATTTTGGTCCCTCTTTGAATGAAGTGCAGCTTATAAAGCCTTCATAAACACTACATAAATGTGTCACAAATCATCTATAACCGTATGTCAGGCTCTATAAAGGGTTCACAAATGTGGCATAACTGTGTGACATAACCACCAATGTCAAATATGACAAACTTGTGCTTTATAAAGGGTTACATAAGCACAGCTTAATAAAGGCTTTATAAATCATATTAAATGGATAGTGGGTTCGAATCCCAGGACCACCCATATGAAAAAATGCATGCGTAAACGCATTGCTCCCTCTCCTTGCCCCAACCTGGGCTCGAACCAGGGACCCTCTGAACACATCAACAAAAGTCAGCCATGAAGCATCATTACCTATCGCTCCACAAAAGCCATGGCCCTTCCAACGCAAGGGAAACCACTACTTCAATGTCTCAGAGTGAGTGACATCACCGATTGAAACACTACAAGGGCACACCGCTAACTAGCTATCCATTTCACACCGCTAACTAGCTAGCCATTTCACACCGCTAACTAGCTATCCATTTCACACCGCTAACTAGCTATCCATTTCACACCGCTAACTAGCTATCCATTTCACACCGCTAACTAGCTACCCATTTCACACCGCTAACTAGCTATCCATTTCACACCGCTAACTAGCTATCCATTTCACACCGCTAACTAGCTATCCATTTCACACCGCTAACTAGCTATCCATTTCACACCGCTAACTAGCTATCCATTTCACACCGCTAACTAGCTATCCATTTCACACCGCTAACTAGCTAGCCATTTCACACCGCTAACTAGCTATCCATTTCACACCGCTAACTAGCTATCCATTTCACACCGCTAACTAGCTATCCATTTCACACCGCTAACTAGCTACCCATTTCACACCGCTAACTAGCTATCCATTTCACACCGCTAACTAGCTATCCATTTCACACCGCTAACTAGCTATCCATTTCACACCGCTAACTAGCTATCCATTTCACACCGCTAACTAGCTATCCATTTCACACCGCTAACTAGCTATCCATTTCACACCGCTAACTAGCTATCCATTTCACACCGCTAACTAGCTATCCATTTCACACCGCTAACTAGCTATCCATTTCACACCGCTAACTAGCTATCCATTTCACACCGCTAACTAGCTATCCATTTCACACCGCTAACTAGCTATCCATTTCACACCGCTAACTAGCTATCCATTTCACACCGCTAACTAGCTATCCATTTCACACCGCTAACTAGCTATCCATTTCACACCGCTAACTAGCTATCCATTTCACACCGCTAACTAGCTATCCATTTCACACCGGTTACATATGCACGCATGACTATAAGTCGCTTTGGATAAAAGCATCTGCTAAATGGCAAATATCATATTACTTTAAAAGATTTCTAGGATGGCCAACCTCTTTCCCTCTTGTGTACATAGTCAATATTGGACCTGACCTCAACTTCCCCCAGAATGCTGTGCTGCAGGATGACAGCATAGTGAAGAACCTTGGTAGGGCCTTTTAAAATCAGTTTATTTCCTTATTATTATTAGTATTAGTATTAATTTGTTTATTTGTTTTTATGTAATTTATTAATGTGTTTCTGTGTCCAGTATGAAGGAAGTAAGAGGTAGTTTTGTGAGCCAATGCTAACTAGCATTAGCACAATGACTGGAAGTCAATGGGTATCTGCTAGCATGCTTCCAGTTATTTCACTAATGCTAGTTAGCGATTGCGCTAGCGCTAGTTAGCAACTTCCTTCAAACTGCAAGCAGAGACATAAAAATGGTATCGACGAGTTCATTGCCAAAATCCCGAAGTATCCCTTTAAAGCACATCAAGGGAGGTCTGGGAAAAATCCAAGAAATTTTGATTTTTAAGTGTAGTTACCCTTTAATTCAAATGTGCACTGTTGTTTGGTTAGCGGTGTTTCTGTAGCGCACATGTGATGGAGTTTGCAAATCAAATGCCCACTTTTTGTGCCACTGAACAGCGAACAATGGGTAAATGAACCTTTATTTCTGAGAATTTAAATTAGTTAAGTGTTTAGCATGGCTACCTTAATCGTTATTTCAAATACTTTCATAACAACTGCTAGCTAGCTAACATTAGAGGTGGCAGGTAGCGTAGCGGTTAAAGTGTCGGGATATTAACCAAAAGGTTGCTTGTTCGAATCCCTGAGCCGGCAAGGTGGACACATTTGCCGTTCTGCCCTTGAGAAAAGCAGTTAATCCCTGGGTGCTGATGATTCAGAGGGGTTCGGTTAAATGCAGAATACATTTTTTGGTTGAATGCATTTAGTTGTGCAACTGACTAGGTATCCCCTTTCCCTAACGTTAGCAGCATTAGCTAGCTACAACAAATGTAACTAACAGGCTCAGCTAAATAAAAATCCCCCTAGATACTTTACTACAGTTTATCTCGTAGCCATGTCATTAGATTTGTAAATGAAAGAGGACTAGGTTGTCTCTATTGCTAATAATCTTAGATTTGATTAATTGTGCAGGACAACAGAGAGTAAAATCAGGTCCTGATTATATTGAAGATGAATCTAGAAACCAGTTAGCTAGCTAAATTAGGTCTAGGCATAGTTGTTTTGTAATCTCATAAATGACATTTATTGCATTCCATTTGTTGTTATTGCATTGAGATGTAGCATTAGAATTTCTTTACATTGGTTCTTATTGCATTGGTTCTTATTGCATTGGTTCTTATTGCATTGGTTCTTATGTAATGTTGCCTTGACTCTTTTCCCTGTTTAATAAGCTCTCCAGGTAGATAGCCAAGGAAGGCACTGAGCCAAAATCTGTCCCCACAAACCCAAATGCTTGAGATGTCCTCCTCCTCTACCTCATCCCATTCTCCTGCCTTCATCCCCAGACTGCTGACGTTGCTGACAGCTTCAGGTCAGAAAGAGACCTGCCATTTACGACTTTTGATGTAATGGTTTAAGTTTCTTTTTGAGTATCTCTTCACTCTTGGAGATTGTTTAAAAAATATGTATCCATTATGTTTCTTCAAATGCAGAGATGACCTGTGACGGAGTGGCGTCTTCCAGAGGAGGAGACCTGGCAGAGGATGCTGAAACCCAACCAAGCCTATCAGAATTCTGCTTTTGACATCATACTTTATTTGTTCATTATGGAATTTGACATATCCTGATCTAATATGAAATGTTTTTTTCCTATAGACTCATTTGGTGACGTGGCCCTGACGTCCTGCCCATCATCATACAGAATAGATGGGGAAATTATTTGCATAATATTTGATTTGATTGATTAGGATCCCCATTAGCCGATGCCATTGGAGACAGCTAGTCTTACTGGGGTCCGACACATAACGAAAAATACATTACAGACAAAATAATTTACAATTTACATACATTCAAAAAAATTAACATGTAGTGTGGGAGTGTGTGCATCTATCAGTTCCACATACAGTGCCTTCGGAAAGTATTCAGACTCCTTGACTTTTTCCACATTTTGTTACGTTACAGCCTTATTCTAAAATTGATTTAAAAAAAAAAAATCCTCATCAATCCACACACAATACCCCATAATAACAAAGCAAAAACAGGTTTTTATATATGTTTGCTAATTTACATAAGTATTCAGACCCTTTACTCAGTACTTTGTTGAAGCACCTTTGGCAGCGATTACAGCCTCAAGTCTTCTTGGGTATGACGCTACAAGCTTGGCACACCTGTATTTGGGGAGTTTCTACCATTCTTCTCTGCAGATCCTCTCAAGCTCTGTCAGATTGGATGGGGAGTGTCGCTGCACAGCTATTTTCAGGTATCTCCAGAGATGTTCAATTGGGTTCAAGTCTGGGCTCTGGCTGGGCCACTCAAGGACATTCAGAGACTTGTCCCGAAGCCACTCCTGCGTTGTCTTGGCTGTGTGCTTATGGTCGTTGTCCTGTTGGAAGGTGAACCTTCACCCCAGTCTGAGGTCCTGAGCGCTCTGGAGCAGGTTTTCATCAAGGATCTCTCTGTACTTTGCTCTGTTTCCCTCGATCATGACTAGTATGTCCCTTCCGTCTTCAAGAGAGCGTGAGTTGCACCCCTTCTCAAAAAACCAACACTCGATCCCTCTCATGTCAACAACTACAGACCAGTATCCCTTCTTTCTTTTCTCTCCAAAACTCTTGAGCGTGCCGTCTTTAGCCAACTCTCTTGCTATCTCTCTCAGAATGACCTTCTTGATCCAAACCAGTCAGGTTTCAAGACTGGTCATTCAACTGAGACTGCTCTTCTCTGTGTCACGGAGGCTCTCCGCACTGCTAAAGCTAACTCTCTCTCCTCTGCTCTTGTCCTTCTAGACCTGTCTGCTGCCTTTGATACTGTGAACCATCAGATCCTCCTCTCCACCCTCTCCGAGCTGGGCATCTCCGGCGCGGCTCACTCTTGGATTGCGTCCTACCTGACCGGTCGCTCCTACCAAGTGGCGTGGCGAGAATCTGTCTCCGCACCACATGCTCTCACCACTGGTGTCCCCCAGGGCTCAGTTCTAGGCCCTCTCCTATTCTCGCTATACACCAAGTCACTTGGCTCTGTCATATCCTCACATGGCCTCTCCTATCATTGCTACGCAGACGACACACAACTAATCTTCTCCTTTCCCCCATCTGATAACCAGGTGGTGAATCGCATCTCTGCATGTCTGGCAGACATATCAGTGTGGATGACGGATCACCACCTCAAGCTGAACCTCGGCAAGACGGAGCTGCTCTTCCTCCTGGGGAAGGACTGGCCGTTCCATGATCTCGCCATCACGGTTGACAACTCCGTTGTGTCCTCCTCCCAGAGTGCGAAGAGCCTTGGCGTGACCCTGGACAACACCCTGTCATTCTCCGCTAACATCAAGGCGGTGACCCGATCCTGTAGGTTCATGCTCTACAACATTCGGAGAGTACGACCCTGCCTTACACAGGAAGCGGCACAGGTCCTAATCCAGGGACTTGTCATCTCCCATCTGGATTACTGCAACTCGCTGTTGGCTGGGCTCCCTGCCTGTGCCATTAAACCCCTACAACTCATCCAGAATGCCGCAGCCCGTCTGGTGTTCAACCTTTCCAAGTTCTCTCACGTCACCCCGCTCCTCCGCACACTCCACTGGCTTCCAGTTGAAGCTTGCATCTGCTACAAGACCATGGTGCTTGCCTACGGAGCTGTGAGGGGAACGGCACCTCCGTACCTTCAGGCTCTGATCAGTCCCTACACCCAAACGAGGACATTGCATTCATCCACCTCTGGCCTGCTGGCCCCCCTACCTCTGCGGAAGCACAGTTCACGCGCAGCCCAGTCAAAACTGTTCGCTGCTCTGGCACCCCAATGGTGGAACAAGCTCCCTCACGACGCCAGGACAGCGGAGTCACTCACCACCTTCCGGAGACACTTGAAACCCCACCTCTTTAAGAAATACCTGGGATAGGATAAAGTAATCCTTCTAACCCCCCCTTACCCCACCCCCCATTTAAAAAAATAAAAAAATAATAATATTGTAAAGTGGTTATCCCACTGGCTATAAGGTGAATGCACCAATTTGTAAATTGCTCTGGATAAGAGCGTCTGCTAAATGACGTAAATGTAAATGTAAATGTAGTCTCCCAGTCCCTGCCGCTGAAAGACATCCCCACAGCAGGATGCTGCCACCACCATGCTTCACTGTAGGGATGGTGCCAGGTTTCTTCCAGACTTAACGATTGGCATTAAGGCCAAAGAGTTCAATCTTGGTTTCATCAGACCAGAGAATCTTGTTTCTCATGGTCTGAGAGTTCTTTAGGTGCCTTTTGGCAAACTCCAAGCGGGCTGTCGTGCCTTTTACTGAGGAGTGGCTTCCGTCTGGCCACTCTACCATAAAGGCCTGATTGGTGGAGTGCTGCAGAGATGGTTGTCCTTGACCTTGTCCACCTCCCTGACCAAGGCCCTTCTCCCACGATTGCTCAGTTTGGCCGGGCGTCCAGCTCTAGGAAGAGTCTTGGTGGTTCCAAACCTCTTCCATTTAAGAATTATGGAGGCCACTGTGTTCTTGGGAACCTTCAATGCTGCAGACATATTTTGGTACCCTTCCCCAGATCTGTGCCTCGACACAATCCTGTCTCTGAGCTCTACGAACAATCCCTTTGACCTCATGGCTTGGTTTTTGCTCTGACATGCACTGTCAACTGTGGGACCTTATATAGACAGGTGTGTGCCTTTCCAAATAATGTCCAATCAATTGAATTTACCACAGGTGGACTCCAATCAAGTTGTAGAAACATCTCAAGGATGATCAATGGAAACAGGATGCACCTGAGCACAATTTTGAGTCTCATAGCAAATGGTCTGAATACTTATGTAAATAAGGTATTTCTGTTATTTATTTGTAATAAATTAGCAAAATTGTCCAAAAACCTGTTTTCGCTTTGTCATTATGGGGTATTGTGTGTAGATTGATGAGGAAAAAATATAATTTCATCAATTTTAGAATAAGGCTCACATGGGGGAGAGGCGTTGTGCCGTGAGGTGTTGGTTTATTTGTTTTTTGAAACCAGGGTTGCTATTCACTTGCGCTATACAAGATGGAAGGGAGTTCCATGCACTCATGGCTCTGTATAATACTGTACGTTTCCTTGAATTTGTTCTGGACCTGGGAACTATGAAAAGACCTCTGGTGGCATGTCTGGTGGGGTAAGTGTGTGTGTCAGTGCTGTGTGTAAGTTGACTATGCAAACCATGCAGAATTTCCAACACATTCACGTTTCTTATAAAAACAAGAAGTGATGCAGTCAGTCTTTCCTCAACTCTTAGCCAAGAGAGACTGGCATGCATAGCATTAATATCAGCCCTCTCATTACAGTGAAGAGCAAGACGTGCCGCTCTGTTCTGGGTCAGTAGCCTTATACAGGCTAAGTAATACGACATCATAGGGCCATTTCTACAATCCAGTCCATCTGTCCTATCAGTGCAGCACAGAAATGCCCTTATCCAGATGATGTGACAAAGGCATTTCCTCACAGACCTGCTTACTTCCTTGGTTGTTACTTTTAAGGTTGGAATCAACATGCAGACATCCAGCAGAGGGACAAGATACACTAATGTTCAATGTTCAATGTGCTGAACGTTTTGAAACATAATGTATTTGTATTGTTTTATTGTTTTGGTGATATTTTTTATACAGAGAAACAAGTGACAAGACCGAACAAGACCAACAGGTGACGGTAACATGTGAACTCAATGCAATACATGTGAACTCAATGCAATACATGTTAACTCAATGCAATACATGTAAATATAGTTTCACATGTAAACAACTGACCTCATGTGTCTCTTCTGAGCTCAACATGTGAAAACAGCTATTTCACAAACTGCACATTTCATGTGTTTATTTTTTGTAAGGAAGTAATGAAATGGTATGAGGGTTTTAAGGTAAGTGGTTCGCTGTTCAGCTAAAACAGTGTAAACATCTTTAATCAATATGATTACATTTGACATGATCACTTAGTATAGACTCTTCAATATACTACCGACCACTGTGACCTGTACGCTCTCGTTGGCTGGTCCTCACTACATATTCGTCGCCAAACCCACTGGCTCCAGGCCATCTATAAATCACTGCTAGGCAAATCCCCGCCTTATCTTAGCTCATTGGTCACCATAGCAACACCCACCCGTAGTATGCGCTCCAGCAGGTATATCTCACTGGTCATCCCCAAAGCCAACACCTCCTTTGGCCGCCATTCCTTCCAGTTCTCTGCTGCCAATGACTGGAACGAACTGCAAAAATCTCTGAAGCTGGAGACTCTTATCTCCCTCACTAACTTTAAGCATCAGTTGTCAGAGCACCTTACCGATCACTGCACCTGTACACAGCCCATCTGAAATTAGCCCACCCAACTACCTCATCCCCATATTGTTATTTACGTTGTTATTTATTTTGCTCATTTGCACCCCAGTTTCTCTATTTGCACATCATCTTCTGCACATCTATCACTCCAGTGTTAATACTAAATTGTAATTATTTTGCACTATGGCCTATTTATTGCCTTACCTCCATAACTTACTACATTTGCACACACTGTATATATATTTTCTGTTGTATTTTTGACTTTATGTTTTGTTTACCCCATATGTAACTCTGTGTTGTTGTTTTTATCGCACTGCTTTGCTTTATCTTGGCCAGGTCGCAGTTGTAAATGAGAACTTGTTCTCAACTGGCTTACCTGGTTAAATAAAGGTGAAATAAATAAATAAAGATTATATGACCCCATCTGGGATTTGAACTCACAACCTCTGGATTTGGGTCAGATTCCTTAACTATAATACATCTCTGCATATAGCTACTTTAGTTACCAGTTAATCAGACTATTTAAAAAAAAACATTTCAGTCATTTAGCAGAGCTCTTCTCCAGAGCGACGTACAGTTAGTTAGTGCACACATTCAATGACTTATTTCAACAATTTGAGGGTTTTCTATATAGTTGTCTAATATTGGTATGGCATATTATTCTGTTTTAATGTTACTCCTGAATCACTATGATAAATATAATAGTTTTTCTTGAGTATTTGTAACAAAGCTGAGATTGACTTTGAAGTCCAAAGTGAAATCAGTTAATACAGGTGAACTCAGTTAATACAGGTGAACTCAGTTAATACAGGTGAACTCAGTTAATACAGGTGAACTCAGTTAATACAGGTGAACTCAGTTAATACAGGTGAACTCAGTTAATACAGGTGAACTCAGTCATTGATATAGACATGGTGGTGTAGCAGGAAGATCGGATGCTGTGAACCAAGAGGTTGTGAGTTCAAATCCCAGGTGAGGACATGTTGAATAATATTTACTGAATAAATAAACATAGGTAAAATGCATAATGATGAGACAGCCTATAGGGAGGAGGTCAGAGACCTGGCCGTGTGGTGCCAGGACAACAACCTCTCCCTCAACGTGACCAAGACAAAGGAGATGATTGTGGACTACAGGAAAAAAAAGAGAACTGAGCACACCCCCATTCTCATCGACGGGGCTGTAGTGGAACAGGTTGAGAGTTTCAAGTTCCTTGGTGTCCACATCACCAACGAACTATCATGGTCCAAACACACCAAGACAGTCGTGAAGAGGGCACGACAAAGCCTATTCCCCCTCAGGAGACTGAAAAGATTTGGCATGGGTCCTCAAAGAGTTCTACAGCTGCACCATCGAGAGCATCCTGACTGGGTGCATCACCGCCTGGTATGGCAACTGCTCGGCCTCCGACTGCAAGGCACTACAGAGGGTAGTGCGTAAGGCCCAGTACATCACTGGGGCCAAGCTTCCTGCCATCCAGGACCTCTATACCAGGTGTCAGAGGAAGGCCCTAAAATTGGTCAAAGACTCCAGCCACCCTAGTCATAGACTGTTCTCTCTGCTACCGCACAGCAAGTGGTACCGGAGCGCCAAGTCTAGGTCCAAAAGGCTCCTTAACAGCTTCTACCCCCAAGCCATAAGACTCCTGAACAGCTAATCATGGCTACCCAGACTATTTGCATTGTCCCCCCCACCCCATCCATTGTCCCCCCCTCTATTCACCTTTTATTTTTGCACTGTCTTTATACACAAATCGTTAAAGACTCCAACCACCCACACCATAGACTATTCTCTCTGATCGTTAAAGACTCCAACCACCCACACCATAGACTGTTCTCTCTGATCGTTAAAGACTCCAACCACCCACACCATAGACTATTCTCTCTGATCGTTAAAGACTCCAACCACCCACACCATAGACTATTCTCTCTGATCGTTAAAGACTCCAACCACCCACACCATAGACTATTCTCTCTGATCGTTAAAGACTCCAACCACCCACACCATAGACTATTCTCTCTGATCGTTAAAGACTCCAACCACCCACACCATAGACTATTCTCTCTGATCGTTAAAGACTCCAACCACCCACACCATAGACTATTCTCTCTGATCGTTAAAGACTCCAACCACCCACACCATAGACTATTCTCTCTGATCGTTAAAGACTCCAACCACCCACACCATAGACTATTCTCTCTGATCGTTAAAGACTCCAACCACCCACACCATAGACTGTTCTCTCTGATCGTTAAAGACTCCAACCACCCACACCATAGACTGTTCTCTCTGATCGTTAAAGACTCCAACCACCCACACCATAGACTGTTCTCTCTGATTGTTAAAGACTCCAACCACCCACACCATAGACTGTTCTCTCTGATCGTTAAAGACTCCAACCACCCACACCATAGACTGTTCTCTCTGCTTCCGCATGGCAAGTCTGGCACCAACAGGTTCTTGAACAGCTTCTACCCCCAAGCAATAAGACTGATAAATAGCTGACAGAATATCTACACTGACTATCTGAGTTCACCATGTATCTTTATACACACTCACTCCATCATCTGATCACTCACACACACTGTCACTCCAACACACACACACACACTCACTCCATCATCTGATCACTCACACACACTGTCACTCCAACACACACACTCACTCACTCCATCATCTGATCACTCACACACACTGTCACTCCAACACACACACGCACACTCACTCCATCATCTGATCACTCACACACACTGTCACTCCAACACACACACTCACTCACTCCATCATCTGATCACTCACATATAATATGCACATATATTTATACTGACTCTACACACCCACTCCTATACAAGCTGCTGCTACTCTGTTTATCTAATATCTGGAGTGATGGAGGTAGATATGTATAGGGGTACAGGTATCCATATCTACCTCCATCACTCCAGTATCCCTGTCCCCTTACCCCTATACATATCTACCTCCATCACTCCAGTATCCCTGTCCCCTTCCCCCTATACATATCTACCTCCATCACTCCAGTATCCCTGTCCCCTTACCCCTATACATATCTACCTCCATCACTCCAGTATCCCTGTCCCCTTACCCCTATACATATCTACCTCCATCACTCCAGTATCCCTGTCCCCTTACCCCTATACATATCTACCTCCATCACTCCAGTATCCCTGTCCCCTTACCCCTATACATATCTACCTCCATCAGACACACTGATTGATTCATTGGCTCAGAAACACTGATTGATTCATTGGCTCAGACACACTGATTGATTCATTGGCTCAGAAACACTGATTGATTCATTGGCTCAGAAACACTGATTGATTCATTGGCTCAAAAACACTGATTGATTCATTGGCTCAAAAACACTGATTGATTCGTTGGCTCAGACACACTGATTGATTCATTGGCTCAGACACACTGATTGATTCGTTGGCTCAGACACACTGATTGATTCATTGGCTCAGACACACTGATTGATTCATTGGCTCAGACACACTGATTGATTCATTGGCTCAGACACACTGATTGATTCATTGGCTCAGAAACACTGATTGATTCATTGGCTCAAAAACACTGATTGATTCGTTGGCTCAGACACACTGATTGATTCATTGGCTCAGAAACACTGATTGATTCATTGGCTAAGAAACACTGATTGATTCATTGGCTCAAAAACACTGATTGATTCGTTGGCTCAGAAACACTGATTGATTCGTTGGCTCAGAAACACTGATTGATTCGTTGGCTCAGAAACACTGATTGATTACCATGGCAGCCTGACAGAGTCACCATGGCAGCCTGACAGAGTCACCATGGCAGCCTGACAGAGTCACCATGGCAGCCTGACAGTCACCATGGCAGCATGACAGAGTCACCATGGCAGCATGACAGAGTCACCATGGCAGCCTGACAGAGTCACCATGGCAGCATGACAGAGTCACCATGGCAGCCTGACAGAGTCACCATGGCAGCATTACAGAGTCACCATGGCAGCATGACAGAGTCACCATGGCAGCCTGACAGAGTCACCATGGCAGCATGACAGAGTCACCATGGCAGCCTGACAGAGTCACCATGGCAGCCTGACAGAGTCACCATGGCAGCATGACAGACTCTCCACTGAAGACAGTGTGGCGCCATACCATACACTTTCTCATGACACTTGTTTTGAGCATAGAAGAGAAAGCAGGCAGCATTGATGCATCTGTGACACAGGCCTACAGATCATATAGAGACTGTCCTCTAAGCTCTGGTGCAAAAGGAAGGTTTTTGAAAGGGCTACACAATATATATATATATATATATATATATATATATATATATATATATACAGTGGCTTGCGAAAGTATTCACCCCCCTTGGCATTTTTCCTATTTTGTTGCCTTACAACCTGGAATTAAATTTGTTTTTTTGGGGGGGGTTGTATCATTTGATTTACATAACATGCCTACCACTTTGAAGTTGCAAAATAAAAAATTTTGTGAAACAAACAAGAAATAAGACAATGCCCTCCTTGCCTGGTCGGTGAGTTTTGGTGGGCGGCCCTCTCTTGGCAGGTTTGTTGTGGTGCCATATTCTTTCAATTTTTTAATAATGGATTTAATGGTGCTCCGTGGGATGTTCAAAGTTTCTGATATTTTTTTATAACCCAACGCTGATCTGTACTTCTCCACAACTTTGTCCCTGACCTGTTTGGAGAGCTCCTTGGTCTTCATGGTGCCGCTTGCTTGGTGGTGCCCCTTGCTTAGTGGTGTTGCAGACTCTGGGGCCTTTCAGAACAGGTGTATATATACTGAGATCATGTGACAGATCATGTGACACTTAGATTGCACACAGGTGGACTTTATTTAACTAATTATGTGACTTCTGAAGGTAATTGGTTGCACCAGATCTTATTTAGGGGCTTCATAGCAAAGGGTGTGAATACATATGCACGCACCACTTTTCCATTATTTATTTTTTAGAATTCCATTTAAATTACAGGTTGTAATGTAACCAAAACCTTTTGCAAGGCGCTGTGTGTATATATATTAGCATTTCAGAGGAGCTCTAGCAAGTTATGAGAGACATGTCCAGGCTCCGCCCCTTCGCCCTTAAAGCCTCTAAAGATCTAAAGTGGTCAGATGTAAATAATGAACAACTAGTCTGTGGTCATCTATTGCCTTTATGTTCCTAAATAATGAACAACTAGTCTGTGGTCATCTCTTGCCTTTATGTTCCTAAATAATGACCAACTAGTCTGTGGTCATCTATTGCCTTTATGTTCCTAAATAATGACCAACTAGTCTGTGACCGCGGTTGCGGGAAAAAAATAAATGTTGGTGCCCTTTTTTTCCTTTTTGCACCTGCTCCCAAAAAGGTCTGTGCACGGCCCTGGTGATGTCAGAGGGGTATTCTGCATGCAGGAGAGGCTACCAGTGTTGGTGAGAGGGGGAGATGGGGGAGATGGGGGAGATGGGGGAGGAAACACATAAAGCAGAGGTCACGTATCCTTCCTCCACAAGGGGTCTGAATATTTACCTTCATGTCACACAACGCTGTCTTTTGGAAATCCCTGTACCTTGTGTGAGGAAGGGAACGTGATCATGTTGAGGGCGAGATACCGTTTTTTAACGCTATTGCACCATTGAGTTTACATTATCATTCATTCCAACAGGCCCAAGCAATAGGATTAGGGTTAGGGTTAGGGTTAGGGTTAGGGTTAGGGTTACAACAAGCCTACAGGTATTACACTGTGTGTCGTTAGATCAAACTATAGACCATTAGGTAGGCCTATGTGTTGTTAGATCAAACTATAGACCATTAGGCCTATGTGTTGTTAGATCAAACTATAGACCATTAGGTAGGCCTATGTGGTCAACGTTTAATGCAGAATAATCATAATGTCTGACTCTGGCGTCCAACAATGTTTAATTACGAGATCATAATTCCCAACACACACAAGGTAGAGCACAAAGGTAGACCAGATGAGCATGTTACTCATCTGGTCTATACGTTGCAGTGTCTGAGCCAATGAATCAATCAGTGTGTCTGAGCCAATGAATCAATCAGTGTTTCTGAGCCAATGAATCAATCAGTGTGTCTGAGCCAATGAATCAATCAGTGTGTCTGAGCCAATGAATCAATCAAGTGTTTCTGAGCCAATGAATCAATCAGTGTGTCTGAGCCAATGAATCAATCAGTGTGTCTTAGCCAATGAATCAATCAAGTGTTTCTGAGCCAATGAATCAATCAGTGTGTCTTAGCCAATGAATCAATCAAGTGTTTCTGAGCCAATGAATCAATCAGTGTTTCTGAGCCAATGAATCAATCAGTGTTTCTGAGCCAATTAATCAATCAGTGTTTCTGAGCCAATGAATCAATCAGTGTTTCTGAGCCAATGAATCAATCAGTGTTTCTGAGCCAATGAATCAATCAGTGTTTCTGAGCCAATGAATCAATCAGTGTTTCTGAGCCAATGAATCAATCAGTGTTTCTGAGCCAATGAATCAATCAGTGTTTCTGAGCCAATGAATCAATCAGTGTTTCTGAGCCAATGAATCAATCAGTGTTTCTGAGCCAACGAATCAACTAAGTGTTTTTGAGCCAATGAATCAATCAGTGTTCATGCACCAATGAATCAATCAGTGTTTCTGAGCCAACGAATCAACTAAGTGTTTTTGAGCCAATGAATCAATCAGTGTTCATGCACCAATTAATCAATCAGTGTTTCTGAGCCAATCAATCAATCCGTGTTTAATAATAATAATAATAATAATAATATGCCATTTAGCAGACGCTTTTATCCAAAGCGACTTACAGTCATGTGTGCATACATTTTTGTGTATGTTTCCGAGCCAATTAATCAATCAAGTGTTTCTGAGACAATGAATCAATCAGTGTTTCTGAGCCAATTAATCAACTAAGTGTTTCTGAGCCAATTAATCAATCAAGTGTTTCTGAGCCAATTAATCAACTAAGTGTTTCTGAGCCAATTAATCAATCAAGTGTTTCTGAGCCAATTAATCAACTAAGTGTTTCTGAGCCAATTAATCAACTAAGTGTTTCTGAGCCAATTAATCAATCAGTGTTCATGCACAAATTAATCAATCAGTGTTTCTGAGCCAATGAATCAATCCGTGTTTAATAATAATAATAATAATAATAATATGCCATTTAGCAGACGCTTTTATCCAAAGCGACTTACAGTCATGCGTGCATAAATTTTTGTGTATGTTTCCGAGCCAATTAATCAATCAAGTGTTTCTGAGACAATGAATCAAACCCAACTCCAAAAAACCAGCACACAAAATGAACTACAAAAAGTTAACAAATGTATGCATGTGTGTTTCTCATCTAGTATTTGTATGGGCCACCTAAAACCAGGAGTAGGCTCTGAACATGGATTACATCATTCACTGAGGCCATTGAAACAGGAAGTGTTACACCTCGCCCATTGTATCATAATAAATGTATAGTTATTACATACTATTTAAAGTGTTATTCCACTGCATTTACATCAAAAATGTTTGTATATGTATATATAAAAACAACTTCTGGGCTGATACAAATACTTCCATAATATATGCATTACAAACAAAACAAAGCAACAAAAATAATATGTTACTCCATTGGACAGCTATGCTACAGGTTTGAGGACAGACAGACAGACAGACAGACAGACAGACAGACAGACAGACAGGGACGACAGACAGACAGACAGACAGACAGACAGACAGACAGACAGGGACGACAGACAGACAGACAGACAGTGGGACAACAGACAGACAGACAGACAGACAGACAGACAGACAGACAGACAGACAGTGGGACAGACAGGGATGACAGACAGACAGACAGACAGACAGACAGACAGACAGACAGACAGACAGACAGTCAGGGACAGACAGACAGACAGACAGACAGACAGACAGACAGACCAGGTGACCAGATATAAAGACATTAATAAGACAATCATTACCTTAGCTTTTTGGGAACAGAGTAGTCTACCTCAAGCACCTTCCCATGTAATTCAACTTTACCTGTAAGTATGAGACGAATATGTTATTGTTAACAATGTAATATAGCATATGGCTACTGTAGCATGTTGCCATTGACAAGACTGATGACTGTAACAACTTGTATCACTTCATGCAAAGCCACTGACACAGCCAAACCATCATTCACCATGCAGTTAGCCGACATCATCTGGCTCTATTAACTGGTACGAAATTGGCATTTGCACTATTTTATTAGGCCTGCATGTTGCCCAGTAATATCTATTTGATAAGATATCCGTTAAATAACAATTTTGTGAATCACATTTAAGAGAAAATAGGAGCCAAAAAGGCTTGATGAGCTCATATTTAAAAGCTTACGATGAGGAATGGGCAGCCATGCTTTCCACTCCCACAAACCTCTCAGCAATGAGGATATTTCTTTCTCTGTAAAGAATGCAAGATCAGAGGTGAGCCTAGAGAGAGAGAGAGGAATGCCTTGCTCTCTTAGGTATATGTTCTTCAAGTCCATAAATCTGTTGTGATTCTGTGTAGAAGTACTAAACTCCGACATGATTCCCTCTTCTCGCAGCGTTGTCTTAGTGGCCTGGCGCAGCTCGGAATTAGCCTTTCACCTCGTCCCCCCAGCTACCTGTTTATTCCTCCTTATCTCCGGACACCCATCACCTACCTTTAAGACACCTCGTAAAAACATACCCAGGCATCATAGGAACATGGATTTGACACATTCTCTACGGTTACTTTGGTCGGTTCTTTTCAATAAAATCAAGATAAAAAATAACTGAAAAATAATTATGCCTACCCGAACATCAGACCATCCCGTGCATTCCAATGGTTGATTACAAAGTAGAGCCCATCTACACATCGGCATCTCCTAACTATAGGTATTATGCGTTATTACGTTACAATGAGTCCTGTTTTATTTACGTATACAGGGATGACATTGGTGAGTGTGTATGATCTGTAATTTGCGATATATTTTTTTAACCATGACGGAGTGAGTGTGAGTCAACTATGGCATTGATGTAACCGCGCGTATCCAATACAGTCCCGAGCCAATTACTGGTAAAGTAATAATCATTTATAATCATTTATTTTACCATTAATTGTTTTGAGGGTTTCAGCCCGGTCGCGGTGACATTCCTGCATCAGCCCCTGCAGACTAACAGACACTTACCAGAGAGTGTCTCAATAGCTTTTATGGCCCAGTTTTGGTCGGGGAAGTCCACAAAAGCATAGCCGGATTTGAGCAGAACCTGCTCGGCCCCAGGAAGCTTCTTCTCGCCAAAGAGCTGCTTCAAGTCCTCGACAGTGACCAAAGGACTCAAATTCCCCACATATAGTTTGTTCATGATCTTAAGGCAAATCCTTGATATGGAATCAAATCACAGGGAAATGAAATTCAACTGCAAAGTATAAAAAAAACAAGAGAATACAAAATAAAATAGAAAAATCTGGCCGAAAACAGCAATCACCCCCCCAGATGCAGTCGACCCCCAGCTCGAACTCTGATCCTGCTCAAACTCTTTTTTACTGCGATTGAAAAGTGTCGTTCCGACGGCACTCTGGAGCCAACAAGCGCCGCCTCTAAATAAAATCTGACTGAAAATATAAAAACAATTGTTTGGAGGTGTTTGTTGGACCGGAGCATCAGCGCTTCCACGTCATGGCAAGGCAGGTATGAAGGTGGCATCAGGACCATAGGGGAGGTTAACCAGGGGTTGGCTCAGGGTTGACCTGTAAACCCTCTGGGCTATAGGGGCAGGTACCGTAACCCTCTGGGCTATAGGGGCAGGTACCGTAACCCTCTGGGCTATAGGGGCAGGTACCGTAACCCTCTGGGCTATACCAGGTACCGTAACCCTCTGGGCTATACCAGGTACCGTAACCCTCTGGGCTATAGGGGCAGGTACCGTAACCCTCTGGGCTATAGAGGCAGGTACCGTAACCCTCTGGGCTATAGGGGCAGGTACCGTAACCCTCTGGGCTATAGGGGCAGGTACCGTAACCCTCTGGGCTATAGGGGCAGGTACCGTAACCCTCTGGGCTATAGGGGCAGGTACCGTAACCCTCTGGGCTATACGCAGGTACCGTAACCCTCTGGGCTATAGGGGCAGGTACCGTATCCCTCTGGGCTATAGGGGCAGGTACCGTAACCCTCTGGGCTATAGGGGCAGGTACCGTAACCCTCTGGGCTATAGGGGCAGGTACCGTAACCCTCTGGGCTATAGGGGCAGGTACCGTAACCCTCTGGGCTATAGGGGCAGGTACCGTAACCCTCTGGGCTATAGGGGCAGGTACCGTAACCCTCTGGGCTATACGGGCAGGTACCGTAACCCTCTGGGCTATAGGGGCAGGTACCGTAACCCTCTGGGCTATACCAGGTACCGTAACCCTCTGGGCTATAGGGGCAGGTACCGTAACCCTCTGGGCTATAGGGGCAGGTACCGTAACCCTCTGGGCTATAGGGGCAGGTACCGTAACCCTCTGGGCTATAGGGGCAGGTACCGTAACCCTCTGGGCTATAGGGGCAGGTACCGTAACCCTCTGGGCTATACCAGGTACCGTAACCCTCTGGGCTATAGGGGCAGGTACCGTAACCCTCTGGGCTATAGGGGCAGGTACCGTAACCCTCTGGGCTATAGGGGCAGGTACCGTAACCCTCTGGGCTATAGGGGCAGGTACCGTAACCCTCTGGGCTATACCAGGTACCGTAACCCTCTGGGCTATAGGGGCAGGTACCGTAACCCTCTGGGCTATAGGGGCAGGTACCGTATCCCTCTGGGCTATAGGGGCAGGTACCGTAACCCTCTGGGCTATAGGGGCAGGTACCGTAACCCTCTGGGCTATAGGGGCAGGTACCGTAACCCTCTGGGCTATAGGGGCAGGTACCGTAACCCTCTGGGCTATAGGGGCAGGTACCGTAACCCTCTGGGCTATAGGGGGCAGGTACCGTAACCCTCTGGGCTATAGGGGCAGGTACCGTAACCCTCTGGGCTATAGGGGCAGGTACCGTAACCCTCTGGGCTATAGGGGCAGGTACCGTAACCCTCTGGGCTATAGGGGCAGGTACCGTAACCCTCTGGGCTATAGGGGCAGGTACCGTAACCCTCTGGGCTATAGGGGCAGGTACCGTAACCCTCTGGGCTATAGGGGCAGGTACCGTAACCCTCTGGGCTATAGGGGCAGGTACCGTAACCCTCTGGGCTATAGGGGCAGGTACCGTAACCCTCTGGGCTATAGGGGCAGGTACCGTAACCCTCTGGGCTATAGGGGCAGGTACCGTAACCCTCTGGGCTATAGGGGCAGGTACCGTAACCCTCTGGGCTATAGGGGCAGGTACCGTAACCCTCTGGGCTATAGGGGCAGGTACCGTAACCCTCTGGGCTATAGGGGCAGGTACCGTAACCCTCTGGGCTATACCAGGTACCGTAACCCTCTGGGCTATAGGGGCAGGTACCGTAACCCTCTGGGCTATAGGGGCAGGTACCGTAACCCTCTGGGCTATAGGGGCAGGTACCGTAACCCTCTGGGCTATAGGGGCAGGTACCGTAACCCTCTGGGCTATACCAGGTACCGTAACCCTCTGGGCTATACCAGGTACCGTAACCCTCTGGGCTATAGGGGCAGGTACCGTAACCCTCTGGGCTATAGGGGCAGGTACCGTAACCCTCTGGGCTATAGGGGCAGGTACCGTAACCCTCTGGGCTATACCAGGTACCGTAACCCTCTGGGCTATACCAGGTACCGTAACCCTCTGGGCTATACCAGGTACCGTAACCCTCTGGGCTATACCAGGTACCGTAACCCTCTGGGCTATAGGGGCAGGTACCGTAACCCTCTGGGCTATAGGGGCAGGTACCGTATCCCTCTGGGCTATAGGGGCAGGTACCGTAACCCTCTGGGCTATAGGGGCAGGTACCGTAACCCTCTGGGCTATAGGGGCAGGTACCGTAACCCTCTGGGCTATAGGGGCAGGTACCGTAACCCTCTGGGCTATACGGCAGGTACCGTAACCCTCTGGGCTATAGGGGCAGGTACCGTAACCCTCTGGGCTATACCAGGTACCGTAACCCTCTGGGCTATAGGGGCAGGTACCGTAACCCTCTGGGCTATAGGGGCAGGTACCGTAACCCTCTGGGCTATAGGGCAGGTACCGTAACCCTCTGGGCTATAGGGGCAGGTACCGTAACCCTCTGGGCTATAGGGGCAGGTACCGTAACCCTCTGGGCTATACCAGGATCCGTAACCCTCTGGGCTATAGGGGCAGGTACCGTAACCCTCTGGGCTATAGGGGCAGGTACCGTAACCCTCTGGGCTATAGGGGCAGGTACCGTAACCCTCTGGGCTATAGGGGCAGGTACCGTAACCCTCTGGGCTATAGGGGCAGGTACCGTAACCCTCTGGGCTATAGGGGCAGGTACCGTAACCCTCTGGGCTATAGGGGCAGGTACCGTAACCCTCTGGGCTATAGGGGCAGGTACCGTAACCCTCTGGGCTATACCAGGTACCGTAACCCTCTGGGCTATAGGGGCAGGTACCGTATCCCTCTGGGCTATAGGGGCAGGTACCGTAACCCTCTGGGCTATAGGGGCAGGTACCGTAACCCTCTGGGCTATAGGGGCAGGTACCGTAACCCTCTGGGCTATAGGGGCAGGTACCGTAACCCTCTGGGCTATAGGGGCAGGTACCGTAACCCTCTGGGCTATAGGGGCAGGTACCGTAACCCTCTGGGCTATAGGGGCAGGTACCGTAACCCTCTGGGCTATAGGGGCAGGTACCGTAACCCTCTGGGCTATAGGGGCAGGTACCGTAACCCTCTGGGCTATAGGGGCAGGTACCGTAACCCTCTGGGCTATACCAGGTACCGTAACCCTCTGGGCTATACCAGGTACCGTAACCCTCTGGGCTATAGGGGCAGGTACCGTAACCCTCTGGGCTATAGGGGCAGGTACCGTAACCCTCTGGGCTATACCAGGTACCGTAACCCTCTGGGCTATAGGGGCAGGTACCGTAACCCTCTGGGCTATAGGGGCAGGTACCGTAACCCTCTGGGCTATAGGGGCAGGTACCGTAACCCTCTGGGCTATAGGGGCAGGTACCGTAACCCTCTGGGCTATAGGGGCAGGTACCGTAACCCTCTGGGCTATACGCAGGTACCGTAACCCTCTGGGCTATAGGGGCAGGTACCGTAACCCTCTGGGCTATAGGGGCAGGTACCGTAACCCTCTGGGCTATAGGGGCAGGTACCGTAACCCTCTGGGCTATAGGGGCAGGTACCGTAACCCTCTGGGCTATAGGGGCAGGTACCGTAACCCTCTGGGCTATAGGGGCAGGTACCGTAACCCTCTGGGCTATAGGGGCAGGTACCGTAACCCTCTGGGCTATACCAGGTACCGTAACCCTCTGGGCTATAGGGGCAGGTACCGTAACCCTCTGGGCTATACCAGGTACCGTAACCCTCTGGGCTATAGGGGCAGGTACCGTAACCCTCTGGGCTATAGGGGCAGGTACCGTAACCCTCTGGGCTATAGAGGCAGGTACCGTAACCCTCTGGGCTATAGGGGCAGGTACCGTAACCCTCTGGGCTATAGGGGCAGGTACCGTAACCCTCTGGGCTATAGGGGCAGGTACCGTAACCCTCTGGGCTATAGGGGCAGGTACCGTAACCCTCTGGGCTATAGGGGCAGGTACCGTAACCCTCTGGGCTATAGGGGCAGGTACCGTAACCCTCTGGGCTATAGGGGCAGGTACCGTAACCCTCTGGGCTATAGGGGCAGGTACCGTAACCCTCTGGGCTATAGGGGCAGGTACCGTAACCCTCTGGGCTATACCAGGTACCGTAACCCTCTGGGCTATAGGGGCAGGTACCGTAACCCTCTGGGCTATAGGGGCAGGTACCGTAACCCTCTGGGCTATAGGGGCAGGTACCGTAACCCTCTGGGCTATAGGGGCAGGTACCGTAACCCTCTGGGCTATAGGGGCAGGTACCGTAACCCTCTGGGCTATACGGCAGGTACCGTAACCCTCTGGGCTATAGCGGCAGGTACCGTAACCCTCTGGGCTATAGGGGCAGGTACCGTAACCCTCTGGGCTATACCAGGTACCGTAACCCTCTGGGCTATAGGGGCAGGTACCGCATCCCTCTGGGCTATAGGGGCAGGTACCGTAACCCTCTGGGCTATAGGGGCAGGTACCGTAACCCTCTGGGCTATACCAGGTACCGTAACCCTCTGGGCTATAGGGGCAGGTACCGTAACCCTCTGGGCTATAGGGGCAGGTACCGTAACCCTCTGGGCTATAGGGGCAGGTACCGTAACCCTCTGGGCTATAGGGGCAGGTACCGTAACCCTCTGGGCTATAGGGGCAGGTACCGTAACCCTCTGGGCTATACCAGGTACCGTAACCCTCTGGGCTATAGGGGCAGGTACCGTAACCCTCTGGGCTATAGGGGCAGGTACCGTAACCCTCTGGGCTATAGGGGCAGGTACCGTAACCCTCTGGGCTATAGGGGCAGGTACCGTAACCCTCTGGGCTATAGGGGCAGGTACCGTAACCCTCTGGGCTATAGGGGCAGGTACCGTAACCCTCTGGGCTATAGGGGCAGGTACCGTAACCCTCTGGGCTATAGGGGCAGGTACCGTAACCCTCTGGGCTATAGGGGCAGGTACCGTAACCCTCTGGGCTATAGGGGCAGGTACCGTAACCCTCTGGGCTATACGGGCAGGTACCGTATCCCTCCTGGGCTATAGGGGCAGGTACCGCATCCCTCTGGGCTATAGGGGCAGGTACCGTAACCCTCTGGGCTATAGGGGCAGGTACCGTAACCCTCTGGGCTATAGGGGGCAGGTACCGTAACCCTCTGGGCTATAGGGGCAGGTACCGTAACCCTCTGGGCTATAGGGGCAGGTACCGTAACCCTCTGGGCTATAGGGGCAGGTACCGTAACCCTCTGGGCTATAGGGGCAGGTACCGTAACCCTCTGGGCTATAGCCAGGTACCGTAACCCTCTGGGCTATAGGGGCAGGTACCGTAACCCTCTGGGCTATAGGGGCAGGTACCGTAACCCTCTGGGCTATAGGGGCAGGTACCGTAACCCTCTGGGCTATAGGGGCAGGTACCGTAACCCTCTGGGCTATAGGCAGACTAACCCTCTGGGCTATAGGGGCAGGTACCGTAACCCTCTGGGCTATAGGGGCAGGTACCGTAACCCTCTGGGCTATGGGGCAGGTACCGTAACCCTCTGGGCTATAGGGGCAGGTACCGTAACCCTCTGGGCTATACCAGGTACCGTAACCCTCTGGGCTATAGGGGCAGGTACCGTAACCCTCTGGGCTATAGGGGCAGGTACCGTAACCCTCTGGGCTATACCAGGTACCGTAACCCTCTGGGCTATAGGGGCAGGTACCGTAACCCTCTGGGCTATAGGACCAGGTACCGTAACCCTCTGGGCTATAGGGGCAGGTACCGTAACCCTCTGGGCTATACCAGGTACCGTAACCCTCTGGGCTATAGGGGCAGGTACCGTAACCCTCTGGGCTATAGGGGCAGGTACCGTAACCCTCTGGGCTATAGGGGGCAGGTACCGTAACCCTCTGGGCTATAGGGGCAGGTACCGTAACCCTCTGGGCTATACGGGCAGGTACCGTAACCCTCTGGGCTATAGGGGCAGGTACCGTAACCCTCTGGGCTATAGGGGCAGGTACCGTAACCCTCTGGGCTATAGGGGCAGGTACCGTAACCCTCTGGGCTATAGGGGCAGGTACCGTAACCCTCTGGGCTATAGGGGCAGGTACCGTAACCCTCTGGGCTATAGGGGCAGGTACCGTAACCCTCTGGGCTATAGGGGCAGGTACCGTAACCCTCTGGGCTATAGGGGCAGGTACCGTAACCCTCTGGGCTATAGGGGCAGGTACCGTAACCCTCTGGGCTATAGGGGCAGGTACCGTAACCCTCTGGGCTATAGGGGCAGGTACCGTAACCCTCTGGGCTATAGGGGCAGGTACCGTAACCCTCTGGGCTATAGGGGCAGGTACCGTAACCCTCTGGGCTATAGGGGCAGGTACCGTAACCCTCTGGGCTATAGCAGGTACCGTAACCCTCTGGGCTATAGGGGCAGGTACCGTAACCCTCTGGGCTATAGGGGCAGGTACCGTAACCCTCTGGGCTATACGCAGGTACCGTAACCCTCTGGGCTATAGGGGCAGGTACCGTAACCCTCTGGGCTATAGGGCAGGTACCGTAACCCTCTGGGCTATAGGGGCAGGTACCGTAACCCTCTGGGCTATACCAGGTACCGTAACCCTCTGGGCTATAGGGGCAGGTACCGTAACCCTCTGGGCTATAGGGGCAGGTACCGTAACCCTCTGGGCTATAGGGGGCAGGTACCGTAACCCTCTGGGCTATACCAGGTACCGTAACCCTCTGGGCTATAGGGGCAGGTACCGTAACCCTCTGGGCTATAGGGGCAGGTACCGTAACCCTCTGGGCTATAGGGGCAGGTACCGTAACCCTCTGGGCTATAGGGGCAGGTACCGTAACCCTCTGGGCTATACCAGGTACCGTAACCCTCTGGGCTATAGGGGCAGGTACCGTAACCCTCTGGGCTATAGGGGCAGGTACCGTAACCCTCTGGGCTATACCAGGTACCGTAACCCTCTGGGCTATAGGGGCAGGTACCGTAACCCTCTGGGCTATAGGGGCAGGTCACCGTAACCCTCTGGGCTATAGGGGCAGGTACCGTATCCCTCTGGGCTATAGGGGCAGGTACCGTAACCCTCTGGGCTATAGGGGCAGGTACCGTAACCCTCTGGGCTATAGGGGCAGGTACCGTAACCCTCTGGGCTATACGGCAGGTACCGTAACCCTCTGGGCTATAGGGGCAGGTACCGTAACCCTCTGGGCTATACGGGCAGGTACCGTAACCCTCTGGGCTATAGGGGCAGGTACCGTAACCCTCTGGGCTATAGGGGCAGGTACCGTAACCCTCTGGGCTATAGGGGCAGGTACCGTAACCCTCTGGGCTATAGGGGCAGGTACCGTAACCCTCTGGGCTATAGGGGCAGGTACCGTAACCCTCTGGGCTATACCAGGTACCGTAACCCTCTGGGCTATAGGGGCAGGTACCGTAACCCTCTGGGCTATAGGGGCAGGTACCGTAACCCTCTGGGCTATAGGGGCAGGTACCGCATCCCTCTGGGCTATAGGGGCAGGTACCGTAACCCTCTGGGCTATACCAGGTACCGTAACCCTCTGGGCTATAGGGCAGGTACCGTAACCCTCTGGGCTATAGGGGCAGGTACCGTAACCCTCTGGGCTATAGGGGCAGGTACCGTAACCCTCTGGGCTATAGGGGCAGGTACCGTAACCCTCTGGGCTATAGGGGCAGGTACCGTAACCCTCTGGGCTATAGGGGCAGGTACCGTAACCCTCTGGGCTATAGGGGCAGGTACCGTAACCCTCTGGGCTATAGGGGCAGGTACCGTAACCCTCTGGGCTATAGGGGCAGGTACCGTAACCCTCTGGGCTATAGGGGCAGGTACCGTAACCCTCTGGGCTATAGGGGCAGGTACCGTAACCCTCTGGGCTATAGGGGCAGGTACCGTAACCCTCTGGGCTATAGGGGCAGGTACCGTAACCCTCTGGGCTATAGGGGCAGGTACCGTAACCCTCTGGGCTATAGGGGCAGGTACCGCATCCCTCTGGGCTATAGGGGGCAGGTACCGTAACCCTCTGGGCTATACCAGGTACCGTAACCCTCTGGGCTATAGGGGCAGGTACCGTAACCCTCTGGGCTATAGGGGCAGGTACCGTATCCCTCTGGGCTATAGGGGCAGGTACCGTAACCCTCTGGGCTATAGGGGCAGGTACCGTAACCCTCTGGGCTATAGGGCCAGGTACCGTAACCCTCTGGGCTATAGGGGCAGGTACCGTAACCCTCTGGGCTATACCAGGTACCGTAACCCTCTGGGCTATAGGGGCAGGTACCGTAACCCTCTGGGCTATAGGGGCAGGTACCGTAACCCTCTGGGCTATAGGGGCAGGTTACCGTAACCCTCTGGGCTATACCAGGTACCGTAACCCTCTGGGCTATAGGGGCAGGTACCGTAACCCTCTGGGCTATAGGGGCAGGTACCGTAACCCTCTGGGCTATAGGGGCAGGTACCGTAACCCTCTGGGCTATAGGCAGGTACCGTAACCCTCTGGGCTATAGGGGCAGGTACCGTAACCCTCTGGGCTATAGGGGCAGGTACCGTAACCCTCTGGGCTATACGGGCAGGTACCGTAACCCTCTGGGCTATACGGCAGGTACCGTAACCCTCTGGGCTATAGGGCAGGTACCGTAACCCTCTGGGCTATAGGGGCAGGTACCGTAACCCTCTGGGCTATAGGGGCAGGTACCGTAACCCTCTGGGCTATAGGGGCAGGTACCGTAACCCTCTGGGCTATACCAGGTACCGTAACCCTCTGGGCTATAGGGGCAGGTACCGTAACCCTCTGGGCTATAGGGGGCAGGTACCGTAACCCTCTGGGCTATAGGGGCAGGTACCGTAACCCTCTGGGCTATAGGGGCAGGTACCGTAACCCTCTGGGCTATAGGGGCAGGTACCGTAACCCTCTGGGCTATAGGGGCAGGTACCGTAACCCTCTGGGCTATAGGGGGCAGGTACCGTAACCCTCTGGGCTATAGGGGCAGGTACCGTAACCCTCTGGGCTATAGGGGCAGGTACCGTAACCCTCTGGGCTATAGGGGCAGGTACCGTAACCCTCTGGGCTATAGGGGCAGGTACCGTAACCCTCTGGGCTATACCAGGTACCGTAACCCTCTGGGCTATAGGGGCAGGTACCGTAACCCTCTGGGCTATAGGGGCAGGTACCGTAACCCTCTGGGCTATAGACCCTATAGGGTTGACCTATACCAGGTACCGTAAACTACTAAAACAATCCGTCCTTGACTAATAACGTGCGTCACATTATGACACAGACGAGCAGAGGGAAATAAGGTACGTTACTTAAATCACAAAAATATGGGTTTGCAAAAAAAAAAAAAACGTGTCCTCCAAGAATTATGCCTCTGACGGGCGTTGTCTGGAGATGGCTGGCATTAATGTTCACACCTGGCTGGATGTTGCATAGTCTGGACCATTCATCCATAAATGAATAACCCCTGGTTAGACCGGACCTATTGATGAAGGCATAGGGGAAGGGATGGAGCTGCTTGCCCCTGGTCCTTACTGAAGTCTCGCCGACCAGTCACAGAGGCTGCATGGCGCTGAACAGCCAATCAGGGCGACTCTCCTTTACAGAGGAACACGCCCACACTCATGGTAAAGTAATGACATGTTTATGGAAGGCTGGCGAGGCCCAAACTCTGCTCTGTGTAGGCCAATAGTTCATTTGAATTAACACCGCCATAGCATGAACAATTTAAGATGTTGTAGTCTTTCAGTTTCAGGCCTTCAGTTTTTTTGTTGTTGATTGCAATAGTTTTCAATTATCAGTTGTACTCTACAATTTATTTTGAAATGGGGAAATCATTATTAGCACTCCCTCTGTCATTATTAGCACTCCCTCTGTCATTATTAGCACTCCCTCTGTCATTATTAGCACTCCCTCTGTCATTATTAGCACTCCCTCTGTCATTATTAGCACTCCCTCTGTCATTATGCTGCTAATGTTTCCATTCGTTCTTCAATTTCTACAATGATTTCAGAGAAAGCATAATGGTGGAATGATGATTGATTAATTACATTAAAGGATTACTGTGCTAATCGTTATCACAATGTGTGGAACCAATGTAACACCTACAGTGGGGAAAAAAAGTATTTAGTCAGCCACCAATTGTGCAAGTTCTCCCACTTAAAAAGATGAGAGAGGCCTGTAATTTCCATCATAGGTACACGTCAACTATGACAGACAAATTGAGGAAAAAAAATCCAGAAAATCACATTGTAGGATTTTTTATGAATTTATTTGCAAATTATGGTGGAAAATAAGTATTTGGTCACCTACAAACAAGCAAGATTTCTGGATCTCACAGACCTGTAACTTCTTCTTTAAGAGGCTCCTCTGTCCTCCACTCGTTACCTGTATTAATGGCACCTGTTTGAACTTGTTATCAGTATAAAAGACATCTGTCCACAACCTCAAACAGTCACACTCCAAACTCCACTATGGCCAAGACCAAAGAGCTGTCAAAGGACACCAGAAACAAAATTGTAGACCTGCACCAGGCTGGGAAGACTGAATCTGCAATAGGTAAGCAGCTTGGTTTGAAGAAATCAACTGTGGGAGCAATTATTAGGAAATGGAAGACATACAAGACCACTGATAATCTCCCTCGATCTGGGGCTCCACGCAAGATCTCACCCCGAGGGGTCCAAATGATCACAAGAACGGTGAGCAAAAATCCCAGAACCACACGGGGGGACCTAGTGAATGACCTGCAGAGAGCTGGGACCAAAGTAACAAAGCCTACCATCAGTAACACACTACGCCGCCAGGGACTCAAATCCTGCAGTTTCAGACGTGTCCCCCTGCTTAAGCCAGTACATGTCCAGGCCCGTCTGAAGTTTGCTAGAGTGCATTTGGATGATCCAGAAGAGGATTGGGAGAATGTCATATGGTCAGATGAAACCAAAATATAACTTTTTGGTAAAAACTCAACTCGTCGTGTTTGGAGGACAAAGAATGCTGAGTTGCATCCAAAGAACACCATACCTACTGTGAAGCATGGGGGTGGGAACATCATGCTTTGGGGCTGTTTTTCTGCAAAGGGACCAGGACGACTGATCAGTGTAAAGGAAAGAATGAATGGGGCCATGTATCGTGAGATTTGGAGTGAAAACCTCCTTCCATCTGCAAGGGCATTGAAGATGAAACGTGGCTGGGTCTTTCAGCATGACAATGATCCCAAACACACCGCCCGGGCAACGAAGGAGTGGCTTCGTAAGAAGCATTTCAAGGTCCTGGAGTGGCCTAGCCAGTCTCCAGATCTCAACCCCATAGAAAATCTTGGGCGGGAGTTGAAAGTCCGTGTTGCCCAGAGACAGCCCCAAAACATCACTGCTCTAGAGGAGATCTGCATGGAGGAATGGGCCAAAATACCAGCAACAGTGTGTGAAAACCTTGTGAAGACTTACAGAAAACGTTTGACCTGTGTCATTGCCAACAAAGGGTATATAACAAAGTATTGAGAAACTTTTGTTATTGAACAAATACTTATTTTCCACCATAATTTGCAAATAAATTCATTAAAAATCCTACAATGTGATTTTCTGGATTTTTTTTTTTCATTTTGTCTGTCATAGTTGACGTGTACCTATGATGAAAATTACAGGCCTCTCTCATCTTTTTAAGTGGGAGAACTTGCACAATTGTTGGCTGACTAAATACTTTTTTTCCCCACTGTATGCTCAAGGTATTGCAGGCCTTGGTTGAGGAGAGCTGATTTGGAGGCGCAGCAACTCCCCGAGAGCAACACGTTTGTTGTGCACGCTACTGCACATGCTGTCACGTACTGCAGGGGGAGTAATACACCGGGCAACGGTAACGTTCTCCCATGAGTGGATGGAACCGCATCCATAGTGGTGACTCTGAAGTACAACATTTATATGTTACAGAATTGCAGAATGATAAGTATGCTTGAAAAATCACGTCAAGTAATTACTGGTATATGTCTCTTAGTAACATGCCAATCAACGCTAAGCACCTTGTTAAAACAGAAAGCTAAATAAATGATTGAACTTCTTATTACCAAAAATACTCATATCAAGGAATATAACAGGACATTTGAAAATAAAGGAAAATTCTCATCTTAATTTAAAAAAAAAAAGTCTTGATGATAGGACAACGTGTTTAAAGAAGCAGTTTGTTTATTGCAGAGTAACTGGCAGACTAAAACATACTGTACATTGAAGATGCTGAACTAGAATCTCTGTACCAACATATTCCTGGCTTTTGTTAACAAAACAAATAGGTACAGAATGCCCAAATGAAACATGGGAGAGAAGAGAGCTCAAATAGGTACAGAATGCCCAAATCAAATCAAATGTTATTTGCCACATGCGCCGAATACAACAGGTGTAGACCTTACAGTGAATGCAAATAATCTGGGTAGCCATGATTAGCTGTTCAGCAGTCTTATGGCTTGGGGGTAGAAGCTGTTGAGAAGCCTTTTGGACCTAGACTTGGCACTCCGGTACCGCTTGCCGTGCGGTAGCAGAGAGAACAGTCTATGACTAGGGTGGCTGGAGTCTTTGACCATTTTTAGGGCCTTCCTCTGACACCGCCTGGTATAGAGGTCCTGGATGGCAGGAAGCTTGGCCCCAGTGATTTACTGGGCCGTACGCACTACCCTCTGTAGTGCCTTGCGGTCGGAGGCCGAGAAGTTGCCATATCAGGCGTTGATGCAACCAGTCAGGGTGCTCTCGATGGTGCAGCTTTAGAACGTTTTGAGGATCTGAGGATCCATGACCAATCTTTTCAGTCTCCTGAGGGGGAATAGGCTTTGTTGTGCCCTCTTCACGACTGTCTTGGTGTGTTTGGACAATGATAGTTTGTTGGTGATGTGGACACCAAGGAACTTGAAGCTCTCAACCTGTTCCACTACAGCCCTGTCGATGAGAATGGGGGCGTGCTCAGTCCTCATTTTATTCCTGTAGTCCACAATCATCTCCTTTGTCTTGATCACGTTGAGGGAGAGGTTGTTATCCTGGCACCACACGGTCAGTTCTCTGACCTCCTCCCTATAGGCTGTCTCATCGTTGTCGGTGATCAGGCCTACCACTGTTGTGTCGCGGCAAACTTAATGATGGTGTTGGAGTTGTGCCTAGCCATGCAGTCATGGGTGAACAGGGAGTACAGGAGGGGACTGAGCACGCACCCCTGAGGGGCCCCCGTGTTGAGGATCAGTGTGGCAGATGTGTTGTTACCTACCCTTACCACCTGGGGGTGGCCCGTCAGGAAGTCCAAGATCCAGTTGCAGAGGTAGGTGTTTAGTCCCAAGGTCCTCAGCTTAGTGATGAGCTTTGAGAGCACTATGGTGTTGAACGCTGAGCTGTAGTCAATGAATAGCATTCTCACGTAGGTGTTCCTCTTGTCCACGTGGGAAAGGGCAGTGTGGTGTGCAATAGAGATTGCATCATCTGTGGATCTGTTGGGGCGGTATGCAAATTGGAGTGGTTCTAGGGCTTCTGGGATAATGGTGTTGATGTGAGCCATGACCAGCCTTTCAAAGCACTTCATGGCTACAGACGTGAGTGCTACGGGTCGGTAGTCATTTAGGCAGGTTATCTTAGTGTCCTTGGGCACGGGGACTATGGTGGTCTGCTTGAAACATGTTGGTATTACAGACTCAGTCAGGGACAGGTTGAAAATGTCAGTGAAGACACTTGCCAGTTGGTCAGCGCATGCTCGGAGTACACGTCCTGGTAATCCGTCTGGCCCTGCGGCCTTGTGAATGTTGACCTGCTTAAAAGTCTTACTCACATCGGCTACGGATAGCGTGATCACATAGTCACCCGGAACAGCTGATGCTCTCATGCATGCTTCAGTGTTGCTTGCCTCGAAGTGAGCATAGAAGTGATTTAGCTCGTCTGGTAGGCTTGTGTCACTGGGAAGGTCGCGGCTGTGCTTCCCATTGTAGTCACTAGATGAGACAACAAGAGACAGAACCACCACTAGATCAAACAAGAGACAGAACCACCACTAAATGGGACAACAAGAGACAGAACCACCACTAGATGGGACAACAAGAGACAGAACCACCACTAGATGGGACAACAAGAGACAGAACCACCACTAGATGAGACAAGAGACAGAACCACCACTAGATGAGACAAGAGACAGAATCACCACTAGATGGGACAACAAGAGACAGAACCACCACTAGATGAGACAACAAGAGACAGAACCACCACTAGATGAGACAACAAGAGACAGAATCACCCACTAGATGAGACAAGAGACAGAACCACCACTAGATCAAACAAGAGACAGAACCACCACTAGATGGGACAACAAGAGACAGAACCACCACTAGATGGGACAACAAGAGACAGAACCACCACTAGATGAGACAAGAGACAGAACCACCACTAGATGGGACAACAAGAGACAGAACCACCACTAGATGAGACAAGAGACAGAACCACCACTAGATGAGACAACAAGAGACAGAACCACCACTAGATGAGACAACAAGAGACAGAACCACCACTAGATGAGACAAGAGACAGAACCACCACTAGATGAGACAACAAGAGACAGAACCACCACTAGATAAGACAACAAGAGACAGAACCACCACTAGATAAGACAACAAGAGACAGAACCACCACTAGATGGGACAACAAGAGACAGAACCACCACTAGATGGGACAAGAGACAGAACCACCACTAGATGAGACAACAAGAGACAGAACCACCACTAGATAAGACAAGAGACAGAACCACCACTAGATGGGACAACAAGAGACAGAACCACCACTAGATGAGACAAGAGACAGAACCACCACTAGATGAGACAACAAGAGACAGAACCACCACTAGATGAGACAACAAGAGACAGAACCACCACTAGATGAGACAAGAGACAGAACCACCACTAGATGAGACAACAAGAGACAGAACCACCACTAGATAAGACAACAAGAGACAGAACCACCACTAGATAAGACAACAAGAGACAGAACCACCACTAGATGGGACAACAAGAGACAGAACCACCACTAGATGGGACAAGAGACAGAACCACCACTAGATGAGACAACAAGAGACAGAACCACCACTAGATGAGACAAGAGACAGAACCACCACTAGATGAGACAACAAGAGACAGAACCACCACTAGATAAGACAACAAGAGACAGAACCACCACTAGATAAGACAACAAGAGACAGAACCACCACTAGATGGGACAACAAGAGACAGAACCACCACTAGATGGGACAAGAGACAGAACCACCACTAGATGAGACAACAAGAGACAGAACCACCACTAGATAAGACAAGAGACAGAACCACCACTAGATAAAAAAAAAAAAAAAAAAAAAAGAAAATAAAAAAAATTGGTCATTTAGCAGACGCTCTTATCCAGAGCGACTTACAGGAGCAATTAGGGTTAAGTGCCTTGCTCAAGGGCACATCGACAGGTTTTTCACCTAGTCGGCTCGGGGATTAGAACCAGCGACCTTTCGGTTACTGGCACAACGCTCTTAACCACTAAGCTACCACTAAGCTACCTGCCAGAACCACCACTAGATGGGACAAGAGACAGAACCACCACTAGATGAGACAACAAGAGACAGAACCACCACTAAATGGGACAACAAGAGACAGAACCACCACTAGATGAGACAACAAGAGACAGAACCACCACTAGATGAGACAACAAGAGACAGAACCACCACTAGATGAGACAAGAGACAGAACCACCACTAGATGAGACAACAAGAGACAGAACCACCACTAGATGAGACAACAAGAGACAGAACCACCTAGATGGGACAACAAGAGACAGAACCACCACTAGATGGGACAAGAGACAGAACCACCTCTAGATGAGACAACAAGAGACAGAACCACCACTAGATGGGACAACAAGAGACAGAACCACCACTAGATGAGACAAGAGACAGAACCACCACTAGATGAGACAACAAGAGACAGAACCACCACTAGATGAGACAACAAGAGACAGAACCACCACTAGATGAGACAAGAGACAGAACCACCACTAGATGAGACAAGAGACAGAACCACCACTAGATGAGACAACAAGAGACAGAACCACCACTAGATGGGACAACAAGAGACAGAACCACCACTAGATGAGACAAGAGACAGAACCACCACTGATGAGACAAGAGACAGAACCACCACTAGATGAGACAAGAGACAGAACCACCACTAGATGTCCTAGTGCTAACTAACCTAGTCCTTGATCATGACTCCCAGTTCCATTACTGTAAAGGCAGAATGCCTCCAGTTATCGAGAGCAAGTGCTAACCCAAACATCATGCCTGTTCTCATAAAAGTAACTAGGTACCTAACTTGCAAATCCGGGTTAGTTATCAATATCTTTGTCCGAGTTTAAATGTGGTGGTTCTGTCTCATGCCTCCTGAGTGGCGCAGTGGTCTAAGGCACTGCATCGCAGTGCTAACTGTGCCACTAGAGATCCTGGTTCGAATCCAGGCTCTGTCGCCGCCGGCCGCGACCGGGAGACTCATGGGCGGCGCACAATTGGCCCAGCGTCGTCCAGTGTAGGGGAGGGAATGGCCGGCAGGGATGTAGCTCAGTTGATAGAGCATGGTGTTTGCAACGCCAGGGTTGTGGGTTCGATTCCCACAGGGGGCCAGTATAAAAAAAATATGTATTCACTAACTGTAAGTCGCTCTGGATAAGAGCGTCTGCTAAATGACTAAAATGTAATGTAAAATGTAAATGAATTGGCTAGCTAGCTAACATTAGCCAGCATAGGGATCTTCTTAGCTAGCCAGTTCGAGTTGAAACATTATTGATAGCAAGCTGGCTAACGTTAACTATGCAAAGCTTCCTCTCTATGACATTACACCACATTACACATTAGGGAGACGCTATGTACATTACATGACCAGAAGTATGTGGACACCTGCTCGTCGAACATCTCATACCAAGATCAAGGGCATTAATATGGAGTTGGTCCCCCCTTTGCTGCTATAACAGCCTCCACTCTTCTGGGAAGAGCATTAGTGAGGTCGGGCACTGATATTTGGCGATTAGGCCTGGCTCGCAGTTGGCGTTCCAATTCATTCCAAAGGTGTTCGATGGGATTGAGGTCAGGGCTCTGTGCAGGCCAGTCAAGTTCTTCCACACTGATCTCGACAACAAACCATTTCTGTATGGACCTCGCTTTGTGCACGGGGGCATTGTCATGCTGAAACAGGAAAGGGCCTTCCCCAAACTGTTGCCAGAAAGTTGGAAGCACAGAATCGTCTAGAATGTCATTGTATGCTGTAGCGTTAAGATTTCCCTTCACTGGAACTAAGGGGCCTAGAATGAACCATGAAAAACAGCCCCAGACCATTATTCCTCCTCCACCAAACTTTACAGTTGGCACTATGCATTCGGGCAGGTAGCGTTTTCCTGGCATCAGCCAAACCCAGATTCATCCGTCGGACTGCCAGATAGTGAAGCGTGCTTCATCACTCCAGAGAACGCGTTTCCACTGCTCCAGAGTCCAATGGCGGCGAGCTTTACACCACTCCAGCCGACGCTTGGCATTGCGCATGGTGATCTTAGGCTTGTGTGCGGCTGCTCGGCCACGGAAACCCATTTCATGAAGCTCCCGACTAACAATTATTGTGCTGAAGTTGCTTCCAGAGGCAGTTTGGAACTCAGTAGTGAGTGTTGCATTCGAGGACAGACAATTTTTACGCACTACGCGCTTTAGCACTTGGCAGTCCTGTTCTGTGAGCTTGTTTGGCCTACCACTTCGCGGCTGAGCTGTTGTTGCTCCTAGACATTTCCATTTCACAATAACAGCACTTACAGTTGACCGTGGCAGCTCTAGCAGGGCAGAAATTTGACGAACTGACTTGTCGGAAAGGTGACATCCTATGACGGTACCTCATTGAATGTCACTGAGCTCTTCAGTAAGGCCATTCTACTGCCAATGTTTCCTATGGAGATTGCATGGCTGTGTGCTCAATTTTATACACCTGTCAGAAATGGGTGTGGCTGAAATATACGAATCCACTAATTTGAAGGGGTGTCCACATACTTTTGTGGACACCCGGTTCAGGGAACAGAACCAAAAACTGGAAAATCACAAAATTTTTAGAGGAACAGAATCCGAACCGGGAACGAAAGTGATCTATATTGTTGCAGAACAGAACCGTTATTTTAAACTTATTTTACGTTCCGGGCATTTTTTTCCAGTCCCACAAAAAATGCAACAAAGCGCCTATGCAAAGCCCTCACTCAGAAAAGGATTCCAGTGGCCCCTCCTCTCTGCCAGTGGCCCCTCCTCTCTGCCAGTGGCCCCTCCTCTCTGAAGCATAGGCTACTGGAGCCTACTGTCGTTACAAGCGAGATTCAGACATTATGGAGAGAGATTTTTAATTAGAGAAGAATGGATTAACTTTTTCAATGCTAGTTAAGGATACTATAGCTTCTTAGCTAGCTAGCTAGCTATATCTGGTCAAACATTAAGCCAACTCTCGGAAGTTCAGCCTCCCTAGTCATAGACTGTTCTCTCTGCTACCGCACGGCAAGCGGTACCGGAGCGCCAAGTCTAGGTCCAAGAGGCTTCTAAACAGCTTCTACCCCCCTTTTACGCTGCTGCCGCTCTCTGTTTATTATCTATGCATAGTAACTTTAACTCTACCTACATGTACATATGACCTCAATTACCTCGACTAACCTGTGCCCCTGCACATTGACTCTGTACCGGTACCCCCTATATATAGCCTCACTACTGTTATTTTACTGCTGTTCTTTAATATATATATTTTTAATTTTAATTTTAATTATCTATTTTTTACTTAACACTTATTTTTCTTAAAACTGTATTGTTGGTTAAGGGCTTGTCAGTAAGCATTTCTACACCTGTTGTATTTGACGCATGTGACAAATACAATTTGATTTGATTTGGAGTCAAAGTTCCACCATAGAAGCCGCTCCTCCGTAGGTATAATTCTGTGGGCCTAATTCAGATAATGCATGTCATGACAATATGCCCAGCGCTTCAAGCCAAGCCTCCTCCTCCACTCTCTCTCTCTCTCTCTCTCGTTCTCTCCCCAGTCGCATCTTGTGCCCTACACTTGTCTGTCCAATGCATGTAAACAACAGCTTGATAGCTTGATTGTCTTTTTTCAGAGGTTTAAAAAGGAACTTTTCGAACCGGTTCAGAACTTTATTTT
Organism: Coregonus clupeaformis; assembly: GCF_020615455.1. NCBI lineage: Eukaryota > Metazoa > Chordata > Actinopteri > Salmoniformes > Salmonidae > Coregonus > Coregonus clupeaformis. The sequence goes on along the minus strand of NC_059214.1, from coordinate 53,340,836 downwards.
GCTGGTCGGAACATTGGAACGGAAACGAAAAAAATAATGGTTCTGTTCAGAACAAAATGATTCGAAAATAATTTTGGTTCCAACCCCTGCGGGAAACTGCCCTTTTCATCCTCATGCTAGCTAGCAGTAGCCACCACAGCCAGTGTTTATTGTTCAACATGACGTACCATTGGTAGCTAACTACTGCTAGCTAGCATGAGGACTAACAGGGCAGTTTCCCGGGAAAACAAGTTAAAATCTATTATCAATCTTCTCAATGTATCAGTGTGGAGTACAGTGGCATATCCCGTCCCTGCATTGTTGGTGAAACCATACAGGAGAGGAAGTACAGAACCAACGACGCTAGACGGAGAGGAATATGTTTAAGCAAAAGGCAGTTTATTAAACAACAGAGATAGCTGGTACTGCTCAAGCTACATGCATGGACCCATTCAGTTGCCTCTTATCGAGACAGTTGAAAAGGGATCAAAAACAGAGTTTTCAGCATTACTTTATACAATGCAACACAAAGGAAGGGGTCCTTCTTCTAGTCCCTTGATTGGTTCCCGAAGCGTAGGAGGCGGGTCTGCTCTGTCCAGAGTAGAAGCCCCATTTTGTGCACGGCAGAGTCCTCTGCCCTAGGCACCGACCAGTAGAAAGATGTGCAGTTTGTGTGTGTGCGTAACTCGTGAGGCATGAGGATGAGTGTGCGTATGCATGGAGATGTGTGTGTGAATGTGTGTATGTTCTCAAAGGAAAGTCTCGTGGGGAGCAACCAGATTGTGGCCTGTGGCGTGGGAGTTGTCCTTGAGAAGATATTGGCTCTGTCCATTGTTCTTGCATAGGAACAGCATTGACTGAAAACAAGCTCCTAACATTAAAATGGGTCATGCACAAGACTTTAGTCAGACCAAGCTATAACATTTTAATATTTACTACGACAGCATTGAGGTACGTTTTCTGAAGCATATCCCGTCCCTGCATTGAGGTACGTTTTCTGAAGCATATCCCGTCCCTGCATTGAGGTACGTTTTCTGAAGCATATCCCGTCCCTGCATTGAGGTACGTTTTCTGAAGCATATCCCGTCCCTGCATTGAGGTACGTTTTCTGAAGCATATCTCGTGCCGGCTCCACAGTGTCTTAATCTTAGTTTATCTAGTAATTTTAGGATCACCAAAGTTTGGTAGCCTATGCTGTTGGTTGCAACACTTGCTGGCCGTGGGCATGAGTGTTCATGCGGTGATTATAATGTATAACTCTTCAAACGTTCTCCTAAGGTCAAACAAGTTTGGTACAGGGACAGACAAAATGTTTACATGCAAATCTGATTGGACACAGCATTTAATTATTTAAATATATTTCCGGGGACAGCTCTAGCTGGGGACCGGCCACCAAAATTGGGGACTGGTCAACCTATACCATAGCATTTACATTTACGTCATTTAACAGACGCTCTTATCCAGAGCGACTTACAGTTAGTGAATACATATTTTTTTATACTGGCCCCCTGTGGGAATCAAACCCACAACCCTAGCGTTGCAAACGCCATGCTCTATCAACTGAGCTACATCCCTGCCGGCCATTCCCTCCCCTACCCTGGACGACGCTGGGCCAATTGTGCACCGCCCATGAGTCTCCCGGTCGCGGCCGGCTGCGACAGAGCCTGGATTTGAACCAGGATCTCTAGTGGCACAGTTAGCACTGCGATGCAGTGCCTTAGACCACTGCGCCACTCAGGAGTACAGCCTAGTTAACTTCTCAAAGCATTTTATTCCGATTCATGCTTTATGTTTAATTTATTAAATGTGAATTATTTGGTGCTATACATTAACATATTTTAGTAACTGCTTTTTAAAATAATATTTAATCAGTGATGCAACTGTATCTGTTAATAAAAGTTATACATTGTGTTTGCTTTCTTTGCGTGGCAGTATCTGAGACACTAATCTAGTGTAAGCTTCTTAAATAGATCGAGATAGATGAGGTGCTGGATTATAACGCTGCTATTAGTCTCCTCTCTCTCTGGAGTAGATTCCACTCTCACCACTGAAGAGGTCAATTCATCCAGATTCTTCTTCTGATAGAACCATAGCTGTTGTTGGTCTGTTGAACAGGTTTTTATTATTACTACTACGATCTAATGGATTATTGGGGTGATGCAGCTCTCTGAGGACTATTGAGTATGACAGTCTCAATGGTAAAAGGTTTTCTTTCAAGGACTTCTTTCTTTCAGCCAATTCATCTTTGACATCTACGCATAATGGTCATTCTGTGGGCCTGCTACCTGTTCCTCACTTACCTGTCTCTCTACCTGTCCTTCAACTTCCTGCGCAGTTTACGACAGGACAGTGGGAAGCAGAAAGTGACCTCAAGGATGCGTAGGAAGAGGAGAAGAAGGGGACGGGCTCGGCTGTCCACACGGAGAGCCTTCCAACGCAGGAGCACCAGCAGCTGACAGACATGAGCTCATTGGGATGATCAAGAAACTGCTTCTTCTGGTGGGACTCTACTGTATTCCAAAAGCTCTGTCATGTGCAATGTGATAGAATCAAATGCAAGAACAAGTGATGGGACAATTGGACATCTGTAGGATTTGTTATGGGGGAACAATCAATGACAGTCTTAGGAGAAGACAAACGTTTGACAAAATTGTGGCAAAAAAATAACTTTGTAGAGAACACATTTCATATAATTGTGTGTTTTTACACAACAGACAGGCTGACTCAAAGGCTTAACTTTGTGTTGCATATTGGGGGGGGTCAATGGGGTTCCGGGTTCAACACTCTTCTAGGGTGCCCCTCGTGAGATTTAAAAAAAGAAAAATAGCTGTGAAATTGTTGTTTCTGGTGAATTCTAGAGGGAAAATACATCCAAAACCTTCCTGATAATTTGGTCAATATATCCCAACCACAACTGAAATACCAATATTTTCTGTATTACTTTAAACTGTTGGTCTAACAGTTCCGAAAGTCGCCACGTTTGGCAATTTGTTTGTAGAACGACTGTGAGAAAGTCAGTTCTAGGATGCGTTCAGTTCGATTGAACCTTTGCTAAGTTGCATAACTTTTGCTACGTTGCGTAACACGTTTCCCCAAAACGTTCTTCAACATTCTTGAACAGACTTTAAGATAGCCTACGTTTGGTGGGTGTGGTTTGAAGCAATGAGTGACGTATTTGAAGGGCAGCGGTGCATTTTGAACCCACAACCCAACCCCTTCCCGTTTTTCAACTGATTGTTCAGAAGAGCACTGTTTCCGTGTAATTGAAAGTTTGCATTTTGTTTTTGTATCGTAAAGAAATTTCCCCCTCCAAAAATGTGCCGTCTCAACATATTGGTCCATATTATTTTATTTTATTTTAATATTATCAGGCTGGTGTGTTATTTAGCAATTAGCATTATCGGTTAACTTTATTTGGATATTCCGGAAAGTCATGGTATCATCAAACTATCTGTTGATAAGCAACTGCTTGCTAAGGTTACGGTTCGAGCTCAGACAGCATTGTCAAACGTTTGCCTGCCGAAAGTACAGTCAATCTCTTTCGTGTTCACACAGCAAAGACCTTGAAGTCGTAAGCCACTCAGCCTTGTTAAAATACTCCAAACCAAAAGGTGGCATTAGTGTTGTTTGGCAATGCATGTCCGTGTGTGTTGCTTTATGGTCTAGTCAATGTTAGCTGTTGCTATTGTTGTAGAAAGCCCTTGTACTAACTAGCTAGCAAGATGACAAAGAAACCATTTAATTCACTCTCCTTAATTACATACAGCCCATAGATAAATTTTTTGCTAGCTGGCTAACGTTAGCTAAATGGTCAGTATGATTTGCTAGCTAGCTAGCTGTTGTGCTAGCTAGGTAAAGTAAAGACACTGCATTGACTCTCGGTAGCCAGCTACAGGCAGCTGCTTCATGGAAATGAATCCATTGTGATTTAATTAGACTGTTACTAGCTACAGTGGCCAGATAGCTAGCTATTAGACTGTTACTAGCTACAGTGGCCAGATAGCTAGCTATTAGACTGTTACTAGCTACAGTGGCCAGATAGCTAGCTATTAGACTGTTACTAGCTACAGTGGCCAGATAGCTAGCTATTAGACTGTTACTAGCTACAGTGGCCAGATAGCTAGCTATTAGACTGTTACTAGCTACAGTGGCCAGATAGCTAGCTATTAGACTGTTACTAGCTACAGCGGCCAGATAGCTAGCTATTAGACTGTTACTAGCTACAGCGGCCAGATAGCTAGCTATTAGACTGTTACTAGCTACAGCGGCCAGATAGCTAGCTATTAGACTGTTACTAGCTACAGCGGCCAGATAGCTAGCTATTAGACTGTTACTAGCTACAGCGGCCAGATAGCTAGCTATTAGACTGTTACTAGCTACAGTGGCCAGATAGCTAGCTATTAGACTGTTACTAGCTACAGCGGCCAGATAGCTAGCTATTAGACTGTTACTAGCTACAGCGGCCAGATAGCTAGCTATTAGACTGTTACTAGCTACAGCGGCCAGATAGCTAGCTATTAGACTGTTACTAGCTACAGCGGCCAGATAGCTAGCTATTAGACTGTTACTAGCTACAGCGGCCAGATAGCTAGCTATTAGACTGTTACTAGCTACAGCGGCCAGATAGCTAGCTATTAGACTGTTACTAGCTACAGCGGCCAGATAGCTAGCTATTAGACTGTTACTAGCTACAGTGGCCAGATAGCTAGCTATTAGACTGTTACTAGCTACAGTGGCCAGATAGCTGGCTATTAGACTGTTACTAGCTACAGCGGCCAGATAGCTAGCTATTAGACTGTTACTAGCTACAGCGACCAGATAGCTAGCTATTAGACTGTTACTAGCTACAGTGACCAGATAGCTAGCTATTAGACTGTTACTAGCTACAGTGGCCAGATAGCTAGCTATTAGACTGTTACTAGCTACAGCGGCCAGATAGCTAGCTATCAGACTGTTACTAGCTACAGCGGCCAGATAGCTAGCTATCAGACTGTTACTAGCTACAGCGGCCAGATAGCTAGCTATCAGACTGTTACTAGCTACAGCGGCCAGATAGCTAGCTATTAGACTGTTACTAGCTACAGCGGCCAGATAGCTAGCTATTAGACTGTTACTAGCTACAGCGGCCAGATAGCTAGCTATTAGACTGTTACTAGCTACAGCGGCCAGATAGCTAGCTATTAGACTGTTACTAGCTACAGCGGCCAGATAGCTAGCTATTAGACTGTTACTAGCTACAGTGGCCAGATAGCTAGCTATTAGACTGTTACTAGCTACAGCGGCCAGATAGCTAGCTATTAGACTGTTACTAGCTACAGTGGCCAGATAGCTAGCTATTAGACTGTTACTAGCTACAGCGGCCAGATAGCTAGCTATTAGACTGTTACTAGCTACAGTGGCCAGATAGCTAGCTATTAGACTGTTACTAGCTACAGTGGCCAGATAGCTAGCTATCAGACTGTTACTAGCTACAGTGGCCAGATAGCTAGCTATCAAACTGTTACTAGCTACAGCGGCCAGATAGCTAGCTATTAGACTGTTACTAGCTACAGTGGCCAGATAGCTAGCTATTAGACTGTTACTAGCTACAGTGGCCAGATAGCTAGCTATTAGACTGTTACTAGCTACAGCGGCCAGATAGCTAGCTATTAGACTGTTACTAGCTACAGCGGCCAGATAGCTAGCTATTAGACTGTTACTAGCTACAGTGGCCAGATAGCTAGCTATTAGACTGTTACTAGCTACAGTGGCCAGATAGCTAGCTATTAGACTGTTACTAGCTACAGTGGCCAGATAATTAGCTATTAGACTGTTACTAGCTACAGCGGCCAGATAGCTAGCTATTAGACTGTTACTAGCTACAGCGGCCAGATAGCTAGCTATTAGACTGTTACTAGCTACAGCGGCCAGATAGCTAGCTATTAGACTGTTACTAGCTACAGCGGCCAGATAAATAGCTATTAGACTGTTACTAGCTACAGCGGCCAGATAGCTAGCTATTAGACTGTTACTAGCTACAGCGGCCAGATAGCTAGCTATTAGACTGTTACTAGCTACAGTGGCCAGATAGTCAGCTATCAGACTGTTACTAGCTACAGCGGCCAGATAGCTAGCTATTAGACTGTTACTAGCTACAGTGGCCAGATAGCTAGCTATTAGACTGTTACTAGCTACAGCGGCCAGATAGCTAGCTATTAGACTGTTACTAGCTACAGTGGCCAGATAGCTAGCTATTAGACTGTTACTAGCTACAGCGGCCAGATAGCTAGCTATTAGACTGTTACTAGCTACAGTGGCCAGATAGCTAGCTATCAGACTGTTACTAGCTACAGCGGCCAGATAGCTAGCTATTAGACTGTTACTAGCTACAGTGGCCAGATAGCTAGCTATCAGACTGTTACTAGCTACAGCGGCCAGATAGCTAGCTATTAGACTGTTACTAGCTACAGCGGCCAGATAGCTAGCTATTAGACTGTTACTAGCTACAGCGGCCAGATAGCTAGCTATTAGACTGTTACTAGCTACAGCGGCCAGATAGCTAGCTATTAGACTGTTACTAGCTACAGCGGCCAGATAGCTAGCTATTAGACTGTTACTAGCTACAGCGGCCAGATAGCTAGCTATTAGACTGTTACTAGCTACAGTGGCCAGATAGCTAGCTATTAGACTGTTACTAGCTACAGCGGCCAGATAGCTAGCTATTAGACTGTTACTAGCTACAGTGGCCAGATAGCTAGCTATTAGACTGTTACTAGCTACAGTGGCCAGATAGCTAGCTATTAGACTGTTACTAGCTACAGCGGCCAGATAGCTAGCTATTAGACTGTTACTAGCTACAGCGGCCAGATAGCTAGCTATTAGACTGTTACTAGCTACAGCGGCCAGATAGCTAGCTATTAGACTGTTACTAGCTACAGCGGCCAGATAGCTAGCTATTAGACTGTTACTAGCTACAGCGGCCAGATAGCTAGCTATTAGACTGTTACTAGCTACAGCGGCCAGATAGCTAGCTATTAGACTGTTACTAGCTACAGCGGCCAGATAGCTAGCTATTAGACTGTTACTAGCTACAGCGGCCAGATAGCTAGCTATTAGACTGTTACTAGCTACAGTGGCCAGATAGCTAGCTATTAGACTGTTACTAGCTACAGCGGCCAGATAGCTAGCTATTAGACTGTTACTAGCTACAGCGGCCAGATAGCTAGCTATTAGACTGTTACTAGCTACAGTGGCCAGATAGCTAGCTATTAGACTGTTACTAGCTACAGCGGCCAGATAGCTAGCTATTAGACTGTTACTAGCTACAGCGGCCAGATAGCTAGCTATTAGACTGTTACTAGCTACAGCGGCCAGATAGCTAGCTATTAGACTGTTACTAGCTACAGCGGCCAGATAGCTAGCTATTAGACTGTTACTAGCTACAGTGGCCAGATAGCTAGCTATTAGACTGTTACTAGCTACAGTGGCCAGATAGCTGGCTATTATACTGTTACTAGCTACAGTGGCCAGATAGCTAGCTATTAGACTGTTACTAGTTACAGCGGCCAGATAGCTAGCTATTAGACTGTTACTAGCTACAGTGACCAGATAGCTAGCTATTAGACTGTTACTAGCTACAGTGGCCAGATAGCTAGCTATTTGACTGTTACTAGCTACAGTGGCCAGATAGCTAGCTATTAGACTGTTACTAGCTACAGCGGCCAGATAGCTAGCTATCAGACTGTTACTAGCTACAGCGGCCAGATAGCTAGCTATTAGACTGTTACTAGCTACAGCGGCCAGATAGCTAGCTATTAGACTGTTACTAGCTACAGCGGCCAGATAGCTAGCTATTAGACTGTTACTAGCTACAGTGGCCAGATAGCTAGCTATTAGACTGTTACTAGCTACAGCGGCCAGATAGCTAGCTATTAGACTGTTACTAGCTACAGCGGCCAGATAGCTAGCTATTAGACTGTTACTAGCTACAGCGGCCAGATAGCTAGCTATTAGACTGTTACTAGCTACAGTGGCCAGATAGCTAGCTATTAGACTGTTACTAGCTACAGCGGCCAGATAGCTAGCTATTAGACTGTTACTAGCTACAGCGGCCAGATAGCTAGCTATTAGACTGTTACTAGCTACAGCGGCCAGATAGCTAGCTATCAGACTGTTACTAGCTACAGTGGCCAGATAGCTAGCTATTAGACTGTTACTAGCTACAGCAGCCAGATAGCTAGCTATTAGACTGTTACTAGCTACAGTGGCCAGATAGCTAGCTATTAGACTGTTACTAGCTACAGTGGCCAGATAGCTAGCTATTAGACTGTTACTAGCTACAGCGGCCAGATAGCTAGCTATTAGACTGTTACTAGCTACAGCGGCCAGATAGCTAGCTATTAGACTGTTACTAGCTACAGCGGCCAGATAGCTAGCTATTAGACTGTTACTAGCTACAGCGGCCAGATAGCTAGCTATTAGACTGTTACTAGCTACAGCGGCCAGATAAATAGCTATTAGACTGTTACTAGCTACAGCGGCCAGATAGCTAGCTATTAGACTGTTACTAGCTACAGCGGCCAGATAGCTAGCTATTAGACTGTTACTAGCTACAGTGGCCAGATAGCTAGCTATCAGACTGTTACTAGCTACAGCGGCCAGATAGCTAGCTATTAGACTGTTACTAGCTACAGTGGCCAGATAGCTAGCTATTAGACTGTTACTAGCTACAGCGGCCAGATAGCTAGCTATTAGACTGTTACTAGCTACAGTGGCCAGATAGCTAGCTATTAGACTGTTACTAGCTACAGCGGCCAGATAGCTAGCTATTAGACTGTTACTAGCTACAGTGGCCAGATAGCTAGCTATCAGACTGTTACTAGCTACAGTGGCCAGATAGCTAGCTATTAGACTGTTACTAGCTACAGCGGCCAGATAGCTAGCTATCAGACTGTTACTAGCTACAGCGGCCAGATAGCTAGCTATTAGACTGTTACTAGCTACAGCGGCCAGATAGCTAGCTATTAGACTGTTACTAGCTACAGCGGCCAGATAGCTAGCTATTAGACTGTTACTAGCTACAGCGGCCAGATAGCTAGCTATTAGACTGTTACTAGCTACAGCGGCCAGATAGCTAGCTATTAGACTGTTACTAGCTACAGCGGCCAGATAGCTAGCTATTAGACTGTTACTAGCTACAGCTGGCCAGATAGCTAGCTATTAGACTGTTACTAGCTACAGCGGCCAGATAGCTAGCTATTAGACTGTTACTAGCTACAGCGGCCAGATAGCTAGCTATTAGACTGTTACTAGCTACAGCGGCCAGATAGCTAGCTATTAGACTGTTACTAGCTACAGCGGCCAGATAGCTAGCTATTAGACTGTTACTAGCTACAGCGGCCAGATAGCTAGCTATTAGACTGTTACTAGCTACAGTGGCCAGATAGCTAGCTATTAGACTGTTACTAGCTACAGCGGCCAGATAGCTAGCTATTAGACTGTTACTAGCTACAGCTGCCAGATAGCTAGCTATTAGACTGTTACTAGCTACAGTGGCCAGATAGCTAGCTATTAGACTGTTACTAGCTACAGCGGCCAGATAGCTAGCTATTAGACTGTTACTAGCTACAGTGGCCAGATAGCTAGCTATTAGACTGTTACTAGCTACAGCGGCCAGATAGCTAGCTATTAGACTGTTACTAGCTACAGCGGCCAGATAGCTAGCTATTAGACTGTTACTAGCTACAGCGGCCAGATAGCTAGCTATTAGACTGTTACTAGCTACAGCGGCCAGATAGCTAGCTATTAGACTGTTACTAGCTACAGCGGCCAGATAGCTAGCTATTAGACTGTTACTAGCTACAGCCGGCCAGATAGCTAGCTATTAGACTGTTACTAGCTACAGCGGCCAGATAGCTAGCTATTAGACTGTTACTAGCTACAGCGGCCAGATAGCTAGCTATTAGACTGTTACTAGCTACAGCTGCCAGATAGCTAGCTATTAGACTGTTACTAGCTACAGCGGCCAGATAGCTAGCTATTAGACTGTTACTAGCTACAGCGGCCAGATAGCTAGCTATTAGACTGTTACTAGCTACAGCGGCCAGATAGCTAGCTATTAGACTGTTACTAGCTACAGTGGCCAGATAGCTAGCTATTAGACTGTTACTAGCTACAGCGGCCAGATAGCTAGCTATTAGACTGTTACTAGCTACAGCGGCCAGATAGCTAGCTATTAGACTGTTACTAGCTACAGCGGCCAGATAGCTAGCTATTAGACTGTTACTAGCTACAGTGGCCAGATAGCTAGCTATTAGACTGTTACTAGCTACAGCGGCCAGATAGCTAGCTATTAGACTGTTACTAGCTACAGCGGCCAGATAGCTAGCTATTAGACTGTTACTAGCTACAGCGGCCAGATAGCTAGCTATTAGACTGTTACAGCTACAGCGGCCAGATAGCTAGCTATTAGACTGTTACTAGCTACAGTGGCCAGATAGCTAGCTATTAGACTGTTACTAGCTACAGTGGCCAGATAGCTAGCTATTAGACTGTTACTAGCTACGGGCCCAGATAGCTAGCTATTAGACTGTTACTAGCTACAGTGGCCAGATAGCTAGCTATTAGACTGTTACTAGCTACAGCGGCCAGATAGCTAGCTATTAGACTGTTACTAGCTACAGCGGCCAGATAGCTAGCTATTAGACTGTTACTAGCTACAGCGGCCAGATAGCTAGCTATTCAGTCCGCTTAGACTGTTACTAGCTACAGCGGCCAGATAGCTAGCTATTAGACTGTTACTAGCTACAGCGGCCAGATAGCTAGCTATTAGACTGTTACTACCTAGCTACAGGGCCAGATAGCTAGCTATTAGACTGTTACTAGCTACAGCGGCCAGATAGCTAGCTATTAGACTGTTACTAGCTACAGCGGCCAGATAGCTAGCTATTAGACTGTTACTAGCTACAGTGGCCAGATAGCTAGCTATTAGACTGTTACTAGCTACAGCGGCCAGATAGCTAGCTATTAGACTGTTACTAGCTACAGCGGCCAGATAGCTAGCTATTAGACTGTTACTAGCTACAGCGGCCAGATAGCTAGCTATTAGACTGTTACTAGCTACAGCTGGCCAGATAGCTAGCTATTAGACTGTTACTAGCTACAGCGGCCAGATAGCTAGCTATTAGACTGTTACTAGCTACAGCGGCCAGATAGCTAGCTATTAGACTGTTACTAGCTACAGCGGCCAGATAGCTAGCTATTAGACTGTTACTAGCTACAGCGGCCAGATAGCTAGCTATTAGACTGTTACTAGCTACAGCGGCCAGATAGCTAGCTATTAGACTGTTACTAGCTACAGCGGCCAGATAGCTAGCTATTAGACTGTTACTAGCTACAGCGGCCAGATAGCTAGCTATTAGACTGTTACTAGCTACAGCGGCCAGATAGCTAGCTATTAGACTGTTACTAGCTACAGCGGCCAGATAGCTAGCTATTAGACTGTTACTAGCTACAGCGGCCAGATAGCTAGCTATTAGACTGTTACTAGCTACAGCGGCCAGATAGCTAGCTATTAGACTGTTACTAGCTACAGTGGCCAGATAGCTAGCTATTAGACTGTTACTAGCTACAGCGGCCAGATAGCTAGCTATTAGACTGTTACTAGCTACAGCGGCCAGATAGCTAGCTATTAGACTGTTACTAGCTACAGCTGGCCAGATAGCTAGCTATTAGACTGTTACTAGCTACAGCGGCCAGATAGCTAGCTATTAGACTGTTACTAGCTACAGCGGCCAGATAGCTAGCTATTAGACTGTTACTAGCTACAGCGGCCAGATAGCTAGCTATTAGACTGTTACTAGCTACAGCGGCCAGATAGCTAGCTATTAGACTGTTACTAGCTACAGCGGCCAGATAGCTAGCTATTAGACTGTTACTAGCTACAGTGGCCAGATAGCTAGCTATTAGACTGTTACTAGCTACAGCGGCCAGATAGCTAGCTATTAGACTGTTACTAGCTACAGCGGCCAGATAGCTAGCTATTAGACTGTTACTAGCTACAGTGGCCAGATAGCTAGCTATTAGACTGTTACTAGCTACAGCGGCCAGATAGCTAGCTATTAGACTGTTACTAGCTACAGCGGCCAGATAGCTAGCTATTAGACTGTTACTAGCTACAGTGGCCAGATAGCTAGCTATTAGACTGTTACTAGCTACAGCGGCCAGATAGCTAGCTATTAGACTGTTACTAGCTACAGCGGCCAGATAGCTAGCTATTAGACTGTTACTAGCTACAGCGGCCAGATAGCTAGCTATTAGACTGTTACTAGCTACAGCGGCCAGATAGCTAGCTATTAGACTGTTACTAGCTACAGCGGCCAGATAGCTAGCTATTAGACAGTTACTAGCTACAGCGGCCAGATAGCTAGCTATTAGACTGTTACTAGCTACAGTGGCCAGATAGCTAGCTATTAGACTGTTACTAGCTACAGTGGCCAGATAGCTAGCTATTAGACTGTTACTAGCTACAGTGGCCAGATAGCTAGCTATTAGACTGTTACTAGCTACAGTGGCCAGATAGCTAGCTATTAGACTGTTACTAGCTACAGTGGCCAGATAGCTAGCTATTAGACTGTTACTAGCTACAGCGGCCAGATAGCTAGCTATTAGACTGTTACTAGCTACAGTGGCCAGATAGCTAGCTATTAGACTGTTACTAGCTACAGCGGCCAGATAGCTAGCTATTAGACTGTTACTAGCTACAGCGGCCAGATAGCTAGCTATTAGACTGTTACTAGCTACAGCGGCCAGATAGCTAGCTATTAGACTGTTACTAGCTACAGCGGCCAGATAGCTAGCTATTAGACTGTTACTAGCTACAGCGGCCAGATAGCTAGCTATTAGACTGTTACTAGCTACAGTGGCCAGATAGCTAGCTATTAGACTGTTACTAGCTACAGCGGCCAGATAGCTAGCTATTAGACTGTTACTAGCTACAGCGGCCAGATAGCTAGCTATTAGACTGTTACTAGCTACAGCGGCCAGATAGCTAGCTATTAGACTGTTACTAGCTACAGCGGCCAGATAGCTAGCTATTAGACTGTTACTAGCTACAGCGGCCAGATAGCTAGCTATTAGACTGTTACTAGCTACAGCGGCCAGATAGCTAGCTATTAGACTGTTACTAGCTACAGTGGCCAGATAGCTAGCTATTAGACTGTTACTAGCTACAGCGGCCAGATAGCTAGCTATTAGACTGTTACTAGCTACAGCGGCCAGATAGCTAGCTATTAGACTGTTACTAGCTACAGTGGCCAGATAGCTAGCTATTAGACTGTTACTAGCTACAGTGGCCAGATAGCTAGCTATTAGACTGTTACTAGCTACAGTGGCCAGATAGCTAGCTATTAGACTGTTACTAGCTACAGTGGCCAGATAGCTAGCTATCAGACTGTTACTAGCTACAGTGGCCAGATAGCTAGCTATTAGACTGTTACTAGCTACAGTGGCCAGATAGCTAGCTATTAGACTGTTACTAGCTACAGCGGCCAGATAGCTAGCTATTAGACTGTTACTAGCTACAGTGGCCAGATAGCTAGCTATTAGACTGTTACTAGCTACAGCGGCCAGATAGCTAGCTATTAGACTGTTACTAGCTACAGCGGCCAGATAGCTAGCTATTAGACTGTTACTAGCTACAGCGGCCAGATAGCTAGCTATTAGACTGTTACTAGCTACAGCGGCCAGATAGCTAGCTATTAGACTGTTACTAGCTACAGCGGCCAGATAGCTAGCTATTAGACTGTTACTAGCTACAGCGGCCAGATAGCTAGCTATTAGACTGTTACTAGCTACAGCGGCCAGATAGCTAGCTATTAGACTGTTACTAGCTACAGCGGCCAGATAGCTAGCTATTAGACTGTTACTAGCTACAGCGGCCAGATAGCTAGCTATTAGACTGTTACTAGCTACAGCGGCCAGATAGCTAGCTATTAGACTGTTACTAGCTACAGCGGCCAGATAGCTAGCTATTAGACTGTTACTAGCTACAGTGGCCAGATAGCTAGCTATTAGACTGTTACTAGCTACAGCGGCCAGATAGCTAGCTATTAGACTGTTACTAGCTACAGTGGCCAGATAGCTAGCTATTAGACTGTTACTAGCTACAGCGGCCAGATAGCTAGCTATTAGACTGTTACTAGCTACAGTGGCCAGATAGCTAGCTATTAGACTGTTACTAGCTACAGTGGCCAGATAGCTAGCTATTAGACTGTTACTAGCTACAGTGGCCAGATAGCTAGCTATTAGACTGTTACTAGCTACAGCGGCCAGATAGCTAGCTATTAGACTGTTACTAGCTACAGCGGCCAGATAGCTAGCTATTAGACTGTTACTAGCTACAGCGGCCAGATAGCTAGCTATTAGACTGTTACTAGCTACAGCGGCCAGATAAGCTATTAGACTGTTACTAGCTACAGTGGCCAGATAGCTAGCTATTAGACTGGTACTAGCTACAGCGGCCAGATAGCTAGCTATTAGACTGTTACTAGCTACAGCGGCCAGATAGCTAGCTATTAGACTGTTACTAGCTACAGCGGCCAGATAGCTAGCTATTAGGCTGTTACTAGCTACAGCGGCCAGATAGCTAGCTATTAGACTGTTACTAGCTACAGCGGCCAGATAGCTAGCTATTAGACTGTTACTAGCTACAGCGGCCAGATAGCTAGCTATTAGACTGTTACTAGCTACAGCGGCCAGATAGCTAGCTATTAGACTGTTACTAGCTACAGCGGCCAGATAGCTAGCTATTAGACTGTTACTAGCTACAGCGGCCAGATAGCTAGCTATTAGACTGTTACTAGCTACAGCGGCCAGATAGCTAGCTATTAGACTGTTACTAGCTACAGCGGCCAGATAGCTAGCTATTAGACTGTTACTAGCTACAGCGGCCAGATAGCTAGCTATTAGACTGTTACTAGCTACAGTGGCCAGATAGCTAGCTATCAGACTGTTACTAGCTACAGCGGCCAGATAGCTAGCTATCAGACTGTTACTAGCTACAGTGGCCAGATAGCTAGCTATTAGACTGTTACTAGCTACAGCGGCCAGATAGCTAGCTATTAGACTGTTACTAGCTACAGTGGCCAGATAGCTAGCTATTAGACTGTTACTAGCTACAGTGGCCAGATAGCTAGCTATCAGACTGTTACTAGCTACAGCGGCCAGATAGCTAGCTATTAGACTGTTACTAGCTACAGTGGCCAGATAGCTAGCTATTAGACTGTTACTAGCTACAGCGGCCAGATAGCTAGCTATTAGACTGTTACTAGCTACAGCGGCCAGATAGCTAGCTATTAGACTGTTACTAGCTACAGCGGCCAGATAGCTAGCTATTAGACTGTTACTAGCTACAGCGGCCAGATAGCTAGCTATTAGACTGTTACTAGCTACAGCGGCCAGATAGCTAGCTATTAGACTGTTACTAGCTACAGCGGCCAGATAGCTAGCTATTAGACTGTTACTAGCTACAGCGGCCAGATAGCTAGCTATTACTACTAAGACTGTTACTAGCTACAGCGGCCAGATAGCTAGCTATTAGACTGTTACTAGCTACAGCGGCCAGATAGCTAGCTATTAGACTGTTACTAGCTACAGCGGCCAGATAGCTAGCTATTAGACTGTTACTAGCTACAGCGGCCAGATAGCTAGCTATTAGACTGTTACTAGCTACAGCGGCCAGATAGCTAGCTATTAGACTGTTACTAGCTACAGCGGCCAGATAGCTAGCTATTAGACTGTTACTAGCTACAGCGGCCAGATAGCTAGCTATTAGACTGTTACTAGCTACAGCGGCCAGATAGCTAGCTATTAGACTGTTACTAGCTACAGCGGCCAGATAGCTAGCTATTAGACTGTTACTAGCTACAGTGGCCAGATAGCTAGCTATTAGACTGTTACTAGCTACAGCGGCCAGATAGCTAGCTATTAGACTGTTACTAGCTACAGCGGCCAGATAGCTAGCTATTAGACTGTTACTAGCTACAGTGGCCAGATAGCTAGCTATTAGACTGTTACTAGCTACAGTGGCCAGATAGCTAGCTATTAGACTGTTACTAGCTACAGCGGCCAGATAGCTAGCTATTAGACTGTTACTAGCTACAGCGGCCAGATAGCTAGCTATTAGACTGTAACTAGCTACAGTGGCCAGATAGCTAGCTATTAGACTGTTACTAGCTACAGTGGCCAGATAGCTAGCTATTAGACTGTTACTAGCTACAGCGGCCAGATAGTTAGCTATTAGACTGTTACTAGCTACAGTGGCCAGATAGCTAGCTATTAGACTGTTACTAGCTACAGTGGCCAGATAGCTAGCTATCAGACTGTTACTAGCTACAGCGGCCAGATAGCTAGCTATCAGACTGTTACTAGCTACAGCGGCCAGATAGCTAGCTATTAGACTGTTACTAGCTACAGCGGCCAGATAGCTAGCTATTAGACTGTTACTAGCTACAGTGGCCAGATAGCTAGCTATCAGACTGTTACTAGCTACAGTGGCCAGATAGCTAGCTATCAGACTGTTACTAGCTACAGCAGCCAGATAGCTAGCTATTAGACTGATAGCTTGTGCATTGTGCTGCACCATGTTTTAAAAAATGAAAGTTTGCGCTGCACTTACCACTAGATTAGTTTCATATGAAGTGTGTGTGACTGCCTTGCTCAGTTAGTGCACATTATCAAACCTAATTAAAAAATCCTTTAAGCACAAAACCCTTTAGCCAGATGTAAAGACTTTGTTTAGAAAAAAACGCAGCTTTATTGTTTTAGTTAGAACAATTCTGATGAAAAGGGGGTGGATGACGTTGTTGCTGCTCGCGCTGTTCCCTGTGCGCACTGAGTGCTAGTGCATGTGATGCAACCAGGATATAGGTGGTCCATGAATCTGTAAACATGAGTAGATCACCCTGAAAACAACGGATGAACATCCAATTCTTATTATACCTCAGTGGGGAACATCCTATGCCCCCCGGCAACCCCCCCGTAGCCTACTAGAAACCAGTTGTTCCAAAGTTTAGAATACTACCAAAGATGTGTTTGAACTCACAAAATGCCCAATATAACCTTTACCAATTGTCTCTTGTTTTCGAACTCACATGCGAGATGCGCACCTCATCACTTCGCAATAGAAACCTCCAATTGAAAAATATCCAATCATAAAATAAGGAATTTAGTAAAATAATAGGTCATTTAGCAGACGCTCTTATCCAGAGCGACTTACAGGAACAATTAGGGTTAAGTGCCTTGCTCAAGGGCACATCGACAGATTTTTCACCTAGTCGGCTCGGGGATTAGAACCAGCGACCTTCCAGTTACTGGCACAACGCTCTTAACCACTAAGCTACCTGCCGCCCATAGTAGTACTGTGTAGTGTAAAGCCACAGAAAGCCAATAGCTACAGTGGGAAAATTATTTCCAATCCATCAAATTCATCATGGTAAATTATTGGAGGGGTCAATAAATCCCTCCAAGTTACGCGCCTGGGCTGACTGAGGTGTCAATGGTTCTCCCCTTGTAAGGTGTTAGCACAGATGGAACAATGAGCCAGATATTTCACCGGATGTATTCATCTGAAGCATCTGGTTGGCATTTCCACTCACCACTAAATATTGTGATGAGAGGAAGTCCAGTGGCCGGCAGTGGGAGTTTGACCGACATTCTGCTAATTTTCTCATAGATTAAAGATTTGATCTCAATACAGTTTTCTTTTCCCCAAACTAAAATCTGTTACGAACAGAGTGGACTACGTTTTGTAGACTTTACCCTTTGCCAAAGTTTTGTTGTTTAGAAGGAGTGCCAGGGTAAATTGAGTTATAAAATGGTGTTGTTTAGAAGGAGTGCAAGGGCCAATTGAGTTATTGCACAGGCGCATCTCACAGAGTAGGCATTCCCTAATGAAAATATGCAAATACATGCTAGAACGCACCAATAGGATATCGCTAGCTCACGCTTGGCTCCGCCCACCTCCTTGCTTGTTCTGCCCACTATGATTAATTTGCTCCCGTTGGAAACGACAGGCTGTGGTCTATCTTGGATCACGGATTATTAGATAGAAGAGGATCAGCATGATCACCTAGATCTGGTCCAGGACGTTAGTGCGGCTTGCTGACGCTGAGCCAATACCCTGGACTGGAGCTACACGTCCACCATGTTCTATCCATATTAGGGTGCTCATAATCCCTATGTGATCCACAAGAGACATACAGTAGTAACAGTACTATGTGTATGGTGTTGATGACCACAATAGACTTTAAACTGCAAACAACATGTATTCCTTGCACAACACTTGTAACTGCCTTGACATCGATATCAGTCTCAGTTTCTCAATCATAAACTGTATGTTATAATGTGCTTTATCTACATTATTAAAATATACAGTGCATTCGGAAAGTATTCAGACCCCTTGACTTTTTCCACATTTTGTTACATTACAGCCTTATTTTAAATTTGAATAAATTGTTTTTTTCCCTCATCAATCTACACACAATACCCCATAATGATGAAGCAAAAACAGGTTTTACATTTACATAAGTATTCAGACCCTTTACTCAGTACTTTGTTGGAGCACCTTCGGTCTTCTTCGGTATGACGCTACAAGTTTGGCACACCGCTGAAAACATCACCACAGCATGATGCTGCTACAACCATGCATCACCATAGGGATGGTTCCAGGTTTCCTCCAGACGTGACGCTTGGCATTCAGACCAAAGAGTTCAATCTTGGTTTCATCAGACCAGAGAATGTTGTTTCTCATGGTCTGAGAGTCTGTAGGTGCCTTTTGGCAAACTCCAAGCGGGCTGTCTTGCCTTTTACTGAGGAGTGGCTTCCGTCTGGCCACTCTACCATAAAGGCCTGATTGGTGGAGTGCTGCAGAGATGGTTGTCCTTCTGGAAGGTTCTCCCATCTCCACAGAGGAACTCTGGAGCTCTGTCAGAGTGACCATCGGGTTCTTGGTCACCTTCCTGACCAAGGCCCTTCTCCCCCAATTGCTCAGTTTGGCCGGGTGGCCAGCTCTAGGAAGAGTCTTGGTGATTCCAAACTTCTTCCATTTAAGATTGATGGAGGCCACTGTGTTCTTGGGGACCTTCAATGCTGCAGACATTTTTTGGTACCCTTCCCCAGATCTGTGCCTCGACACAATCCTGTCTCCGAGCTCTACGGACAATTCCTTCGAACTCATGGCTTGGTTTTTGCTCTGACATGCACTGTCAACTGTGGGACCATATATAGACTGGTGTGTGCCTTTCCAAATCATATCCAATCAATTGAATTTACCACAGGTGGACTCCATTCAAGCTGTAGAAACATCTCAAGGATGATCAATGGAAACAGGATAGACCTGAGCTCAATTTCGAGTCTCATAGCAAAGGATCTGAATACTTATGTAAATAAGGTATTTCTGTTTTTTTTTCTAAAAACCTGTTTTCGCTTTGTCATTATGGGGTATTGTGTGTAGATTGATGAGGATTTTTATTTATTTAATCCATTTTAGAATAAGGCTGTAATGTAACAAAATGTGGAAAAGGTCAAAGGGTCTGAATACTTTCCCGAAGGCACTGTATATTTAGTAATTAATGAGATATGACTTCTTCCATCAGTTTGTAAGGGGATTGTGGTCTGTGCTGACAGTTCTTCATCCAGTTACACCAGGCAACCTAGTGGACAAAGTGAAATACTGAACTGTACTTGTGATGCCATGAAAACAAAGTGTTCAGAAAGATTCAAAGATGTCAATCAGATCTTTGAGAGGTTAACAACAACGTGCCGCAGTCATACAGGAGGTTTATCTTGTGTATGTCCAGGAGACCTATTTCTCTGACCATTTGCTGCGTAGGGATCTGGTTTGGGGATTATGGTTGCACTTCATTGTAATCAGATGAATATTTGGAAGGGGTTTCTAATGTTTGGTATACTCGTGTAAATGCATGCCAGTCTCTCTCGGCTAAGAGTTGAAGAGAGACTGACTGCATCACTTAAAATCCCAAATAGTTTGCATAGTCAACTTACACACAGCTCTGACACACACACTTACCCCACCAGACATGCCACCAGGGGTCTTTTCACAGTCCCAAAATCAAGAAAAGAAATCAAGAAAGAGTACAGTATTATACAGAGCCGTTATTGCATGGAACTCCCTTCAATCTCATGTTGCTCAAATAAACAGCAAACCTGGTTTCAAGAAACAGATAAAGCATCACCTCACGGCACAATGCCTCTCCCCTATTTAACCTAGATAGTTTGTGTGTATGTATTGATGTGTAGGCTACGTGTGCCATTTTCCAAATGAATGTAGTTCTGTCCTTGAGCTATTCTTGTCTATTAATGTTCTGTATTATATCATGTTTCATGTTTTGTGTGGACCCCAGGAAGAGCAACAGCTAATGGGGATCCAAATATTAAGTTTGCCGACGACACAACAGTGGTAGGCCTGATCACCGACAACGATGAGACAGCCTATAGGGAGGAGGTCAGAGATCTGGCCGTGTGGTGCCAGGACAACAACCTCTCCCTCAACGTGACCAAGACAAAGGAGATGATTGTGGACTACAGGAAAAAAAAGAGGACTGAGCACGCCCCCCCCATTCTCATCGACGGGGGCTGTAGTGGAACAGGTTGAGAGCTTCAAGTTCCTTGGTGTCCACAACACCAACGAACTATCATGGTCCAAACACACCAAGACAGTCGTGAAGAGGGCACGACAAAGCCTATTCCCCCTCAGGAGACTAAAAAGATTTGGCATGGGTCCTCAGATCCTCAAAAAATTCTACAGCTGCACCATCGAGAGCATCCTGACTGGTTGCATCACCGCCTGGTATGGCAACTGCTTGGCCTCTGACCGCAAGGCACTACAGAGGGTAGTGCGTACGGCCCAGTACATCACTGGGGCAAAGCTCCCTGCCATCCAGGACCTCTATACCAGGCGGTGTCAGAGGAAGGCCCTAAAAATTGTCAAAGACTGTTCTCTCTGCTACCGCACGGCAAGCGGTACCGGAGTGCCAAGTCTAGGTCCAAAAGACTTCTCAACAGCTTCTACCCCCAAGCCATAAGACTCCTGAACAGCTAATCATGGCTACCCGGACTATTTGCACTGCCCCCCCACCCCATCCTTTTTACGCTGCTGCTACTCTGTTAAGTATTTATGCATAGTCACTTTAACTCTACCCACATGTACATATTACCTCAACTACCTCAACTAGCCGGTGCCCCCGCACATTGACTCTGCAACGGTACCCCCCTGTATATATAGCCTCCCTACTGTCACTTTATTTTACTTCTGCTCTTTTTTTCTCAACACTTTTTTTGTTGTTGTTTTATTCTTACTTTTTTTGTTTAAAATAAATGCACTGTTGGTTAAGGGCTGTAAGTAAGCATTTCACTGTAATGTCTGCACCTGTTGTATTCGGCGCATGTGACCAATAAAATTTGATTTGATTTGATTTGAAATATAAATCCCAAATACCACCGTCCTCTGAGAAGACTACAGCTAATGGGGATCCTAATATAATACCAATTACCACCGTCCTCTGAGAAGGCTACAGCTAATGGGGATCCTAATATAATACCAATTACCACCGTCCTCTGAGAAGGCTACAGCTAATGGGGATCCTAATATAATACCAATTACCACCGTCCTCTGAGAAGACTACAGCTAATGGGGATCCTAATATAATACCAATTACCACCGTCCTCTGAGAAGGCTACAGCTAATGGGGATCCTAATATAATACCAATTACCACCGTCCTCTGAGAAGGCTACAGCTAATGGGGATCCTAATATAATACCAATTACCACCGTCCTCTGAGAAGGCTACAGCTAATGGGGATCCTAATATAATACCAATTACCACCGTCCTCTGAGAAGGCTACAGCTAATGGGGATCCTAATATAATACCAATTACCTCCGTTCTCTGAGAAGGCTACAGCTAATGGGGATCCTAATATAATACCAATTACCACCGTCCTCTGAGAAGGCTACAGCTAATGGGGATCCTAATATAATACCAATTACCTCCGTTCTCTGAGAAGACTACAGATAATGGGGATCCTAATATAATACCAATTACCACCGTCCTCTGAGAAGGCTACAGCTAATGGGGATCCTAATATAATACCAATTACCACCGTCCTCTGAGAAGGCTACAGCTAATGGGGATCCTAATATAATACCAATTACCTCCGTTCTCTGAGAAGACTACAGATAATGGGGATCCTAATATAATACCAATTACCACCGTCCTCTGAGAAGGCTACAGCTAATGGGGATCCTAATATAATACCAATTACCTCCGTTCTCTGAGAAGACTACAGATAATGGGGATCCTAATATAATACCAATTACCACCGTCCTCTGAGAAGACTACAGCTAATGGGGATCCTAATATAATACCAATTACCACCGTCCTCTGAGAAGACATGCCTGCATCAGAGGATACAACTCAAGCTACATTCTTAGGCGGAAGTAAGTAAACTCATCCCTGATCTGTTTGTGCTGTCTTGCCAACTCCTATTTTCATTGTCTCAACTAGGTTGGCAAGGAATTGGCAAAACAGAACTAGGTTGGCAAGGAATTGGCAACACAGAACTAGGTTGGCAAGGAATTGGCAAAACAGAACTAGGTTGGCAAGGAATTGGCAAAACAGAACTAGGTTGGCAAGGAATTGGCAAAACAGAACTAGGTTGGCAAGGAATTGGCAAAACAGAACTAGGTTGGCAAGGAATTGGCAACACAGAACAAACAGACCAGTGAATATAGAATATCACCCCACCTACACCAACTCACCTGCCATAGTCCATGATGGAGCTGTAGTCATGAACAGTATTGAGGTTGTTGGTCTGATACTTCTTACAGTTATGACCTGTTTAGGGACATACAAAGACAACAGAGAAACATAATTAATAGGCATCTGTTGTTTAATGTATTAATGATTATTTCATCTGTTGTTTAATGTATTAATGATTATTTCATCTGCTGTTTAATGTATTAATGATTATTTCATCTGTTGTTTAATGTATTAATGATTATTTCATCTGTTGTTTAATGTATTAATGATTATTTCATCTGCTGTTTAATGTATTAATGATTATTTCATCTGTTGTTTAATGTATTAATGATTATTTCATCTGCTGTTTAATGTATTAATGATTATTTCAGTCTTTAGTCCTTTATTAAGGGTCCATTAATAGTGATAAAGAGAGAAAGAGGGGGAGAGAGAGAGATAGCTATTGAGAGAGATGGAGGGAGAGAGACAGAGGGAGAGACAGAGGGGGAGAGAGAGAGATAGGGAGAAAGACAGAAGGAGAGAGAGCGAGACAAAGGGAGCGAGACAGAGAGATAGCTATTGAGAGAGATGGAGGGAGAGAGAGAGAGAGAGAGAGAGCTAGAGAGACAGAGGGAGAGAGAGAGAGACCCCCCCGGTCCCCCCCATCAGAGCCCATGATAGCCCTCCTGACAACCACCACACACCCACTGAGGACACACACAAGCCACAGATTGTACTCCTTATGGACTCAAATGGGAAATACATACAAGAAAATAAACTTTTTCCCAAACACACATTGTCTAAACTCTGGTGTCCAAACACCCAGCGCCCCCTAGACCTTCTGTCTGAGGACCAACTAGGGTCATCCAGCCAAATAATAAGACACAGAGGCACAAATGACCTGAGAGCACAGCAGGAAATTGTGGCCACAGCACTCAAGGGAGTGATTGAAAAAGCTTATTCTACTTTCCCCAACTCACAAGTGGTTATCTCAACCCTGCTACCATGAAAAGACTCCCACCCTGCTACCATGAAAAGACTTCCACCCTGCTACCATGAAAAGACTCCCACCCTGCTACCATGAAAAGACTCCCACCCTGCTACCATGAAAAGACTCCCACCCTGCTACCATGAAAAGACTTCCACCCTGCTACCATGAAAAGACTCCCACCCTGCTACCATGAAAAGACTTCCACCCTGCTACCACGAAAAGACTCCCACCCTGCTACCACGAAAAGACTCCCACCCTGCTACCATGAAAAGACTCCCACCCTGCTACCATGAAAAGACTCCCACCCTGCTACCACGAAAAGACTCCCACCCTGCTACCATGAAAAGACTCCCACCCTGCTACCATGAAAAGACTCCCACCCTGCTACCACGAAAAGACTCCCACCCTGCTACCATACAGCGGCTAAACGCTAACTTACCGTAACTGTGCCTTAAAACCAAATGTCTTCCTGGCCCACCACTCCACCCTGGACTGGAACAGCCTTTATGACCAGGTCCACCTATACAAGGCAGCAGTGCCCACCTTCGCCCGGACCCTAAAGGATATCGCCCTCAACCGCAGCTCCAACAACTCACACAGGAGCAACAGATCAACAGACACCCCGCCCAGACCAGCGAGACACTCTCCCAGACCTGTGGGACCCCCCCCCCAGACCTACACATAGATGACCCCCGCCGAGAGGACCTACATCCAGACCACAGCACCACCAGCCATATCCACACCCCCACCCCAACCAATCAATACCCCCCCAAACCAACCATGCCCACACCCCATATAGGCCCCTTCAGGTCAGACCTATGCCCCTCCTGCCCACCCCATGCCCCCCACCCCCGCAAAGAGGGCCTCAATATGAAAGTCACACATACGCCCAGGCCATGAGCAGGCAAAAATGCCCAACCCCCATTATTACACTAGCCCAAGCCAATGACATGTACCAGATGCTCAGCAGGCTCTGCTCACACTTACTGGTCAGAGGCCAAACCACACGACTAACAACATTAGACACTTTATGGAACACAAAGCCTTCACTATCTCATCCTGGAATATCCAAGGCCTGAGGTCATCTGCCTTTGGCCTAAAGAGCAGGAACCTGGACTTCATCAAAGAAATTGGAAATACAGACATTGTCATCCTACAAGAAACATGGTATAGAGGAGACGGACCCACTGGTTGCCCTCTATGTTACAGAGAGCTGGTAGTCCCATCCACCAAACTACCAGGTGTGAAACAGGGAAGGGACTCAGGGGGTATGCTAATTTGGTATAGAGCAGACCTAACTCACTCTATTAAATTAATCAAAACAGGAACAATTTACATTTGGCTAGAAATTCAAAAGGAAATGATCTCAACAGAGAAAAGGTGTCCTCCTGTGTGCTACCTTCCCTCAGATTACACAGACCCACAAAGAATTCGAAAAAAACAAATCCAATTTTGATATTTTTGTATTTTTTACATGGAAGATACATTGGAGATAATATAAGGCAAGTATTGGAAACAATAGAACACTATGACAAATCTGGGAAACCAGGCCTGCTATTCATAGCAGACTTTGAAAAGGCATTTGATAAAGTACGACTGGGGTTTATATATAAATGCCTGGAACATTTCAATTGTGGAGAATCTCTTATAAAATGGGTCAAAATCATGTATAGGAACCCTAGGTGTAAAATAGTAAATAATGGCTATTTCTCAGAAAGCATTAAACTGTCAAGAGGAGTGAAACAAGAATGTCCACTATCGGCATATCTATTTATTGTGGCCATCGAGATGTTAGCTATTAAAATCAGATCCAATAATAATATCAGAGGATTAGAAATCCAGGGGCTTAAAAACAAAGGTGTCATTGTACGCTGATGATCCATGTTTTCTTTTAAATCCACAACTTGAATCCCTCCACAGCCTCATAGAGGATCTAGATACATTTTCTAACCTCTCTGGATTACAACCTAATTATGACAAATGTACTATAATACGTATTGGATCACTAAAAAATACAATCTTTACATGACCATGTAGTTTACCAATAAAATTGTCTGATGGTGATGTGGATATACTCGGAATACATATCCCAAATGAAATAAATGATCTCACTCCAATACATTTTAATAGAAAGTTAGCAAAAATAGATAAGATCTTGCTACCATGGAAAGGTAAATACTTGTCTATTTGTGGAAAAATCACCCTGATTAACTCTTTAGTATTATCCCAGTTTACCTATTTGCTTATGGTCTTGCCTACGCCTAGTGAACAGTTTTTTAAATGATATGAGAAAAAAATATTCCATTTTATTTGGAACGGCAAGCCAGACAAAATTAAACGGGCCTATTTATATAATGAATATGAATTCGGAGGACAGAAATGATTAAATATTAAAGCATTAGACCTATCACTAAAAGCTTCACATGCAAAAGTTATACTTAAATCCGAACTGGTTCTCTAGCAAATTAGAAAGATTGTCTCACCCAATGTTCAAGAAGATACTTTTTCCCTTTATTCAGATTACAACCCCTCACTTTCAGGTATTTGAAAAGGAAATAATCTCCCAAATATCACTATTTCTAAAACAAGCCATAGAAAGTTGTGTAACGATCCCGGCAGTCTGAGTCGGGTCCTGTCTGGTGACTAGTGTTTCCTGTTCGTAGTCTCCAGTTTCCCGAGGGTTCGGGAACGCTCCGGGGAGCTCTCTTGTGTTCCGCACCTGCATCCCGTCAGCAATCTGCACACCTGGCCCTCATCATCACCCTTTTTAGGCTCTGGCCAAACATCCAGTTCCTGCCGGATCGTTAGCCATGAACATCACACGTCCGGAACCTTCACCCCACCTCTGCCTGATGGTCGGCGGCTGCCGAGCCATCACTGGACCCAGTACTGCACCCCCAACTACTCAACCACGCCGCCCGCTCTGTCCCTGGATTATTCTGCACCTTTTGTCGTATCTAATAAACCCTCACCTTCGTTCAACTCTCCTTGTCCTGGTCTGCTTTTGGGTTCTGGCTGAGGGAACTGTGACAGAACGATCCGGCCAAATATGAACCCAGCGGACCTGGACTCTGTTCGCCATGCCATTACCCAGCAGGAGAAGATGTTGGGCCATCATAGCATGGTACTACAGGAGATCGCGTTGTCAGTTCGGAACCTTTCTACCGGCCTGACGGAGGTCCAGAACCAACGCCAGTGTCCGGTGGAGGACTCACTACCGGTTTCACCCATCTCGCCTGCCGCTTCTGAAGTTGTGTCCCTCCGTGAGCCCAAGGTTCCGACGCCGGAGAAATATGAGGGGGAGCTGGGAAGATGCCGTTCCTTCCTTATGCAGTGTGGATTAGTGTTCGATCTACAGCCCTACTCTTATGCCACTGACAAGGCTAGGATAGCCTTTTTGATTGAGTTGCTGCGTGGTCGAGCGCTGGAGTGGGCTTCAGCCGTTTGGGAACGACAGGATCCCTGCATGGCTTCATACCAGGGGTTCACGGCCGAGATGAGGAAGCTCTTCGACCATTCCGTCCGAGGGAGGGACGCAGCTAGGCGTCTGTTTTCTCTTCACCAAGGAACTCGCAGCGTGGCCGACTTCGTGATCGAGTTCAAGACGTTGGCTGTGGAGAGTGGGTGGAACGAGGAGTCTTTGCAAGCGGCCTTTTACCAGGGCCTGTCGGAGCAGCTCAAGGATGAGTTGATCTCCTATCCGGAGCCTAGTGACCTGGACAGCTTGGTAGCCTTGTCAATTCGGGTGGATAATCGAGTCCGAGAGCGAAGGAGGGAGAAGCAATGGGGTCCGTCCAATCGATCAGCTTCTCAGTTCCCAGTCGGGTCGGGTGGTGGACCAGAACACGTCGATCATTCTCCACCACTAAGGATTAGTGGAGAGGACCTCTCTCCCGATTCTGAACCCATGCAAGTGGGGCGGCACGGGTTAACCAAGGAGGAGCGTCAACATAGACGTAAGACCAACTGCTGCCTCTACTGTGGTCGCTCGGGACATTACATCTCCACTTGTTCCCGGCGGTCGTCAAACTGCCCGGCTCGCTAAAGTTGGGAGGACTTTTAGCGAGCCAGTTTCAACCTCTCAGTACCTCTGTCAGACCCCGCTTCCCGGCTACCCTTGTGAACAGGAATCAGAGCTTAGCGCTTAACGCTTTTATCGATTCAGGTGCCGATGGAAGCTTTCTTGATGCCGAGTTGGTGGAACAGCTGGGGCTTTCCAAGGAGCAATTGCCGGAAGCCATTGAAGCGACCACTCTGAACGGCAGTAGTCTGGCACGTATCACGATGAGGACTGAACCGGTTAAGATGCGGTTGTCGGGGAATCATTCTGAGATGATTTCATTTTTCATTCTGCCGTCTTCCCATGTTCCTCTGGTTCTTGGATACCCCTGGCTGAAGGAACACAATCCCACGTTCGATTGGGTGACGGGCAAGGTAACGAGTTGGAGCCTTGATTGTCATGCTAACTGTCTCAAGACTGCCTGCCCCCATTCGGTTCCCAGTCAGGTGATTGAGGCTAAACCCCCAGATTTGTCCCTGGTTCCCGAGACATATCACGATTTGGGGAAGTTTTCAGTAAGCAGAAGGCTCTGTCACTTCCTCCCCACCGACCATATGATTGTGCCATCAACCTGGTTCCTGGAGCTGTCTACCCCAAGGGAAGGTTATACAGTATCTCCCGACCTGAACGTGAGGCGTTGGAGACCTACATCAAGGAGTCCCTAGCTGCTGGTCTCGTTCGTCCCTCGTCATCACCCCTGGGGGCAGGATTCTTCTTTGTGGGAAAGAAGGATGGCTCTCTTCGACCGTGTATTGATTATCGGGGGTTGAATGACATCACGGTCAAGAACAAGTATCCCCTGCCCTTGATGAGTTCTGCCTTCGACTCCTTACAGGGTGCTACAGTGTTCACCAAGCTAGACCTACGCAATGCGTATCACCTGGTCCGGATCAGAGAGGGGGACGAGTGGTTGACGGGTTTCAATACACCGATGGGTCACTTCGAGTATCAGGTGATGCCGTTTGGACTGACCAATGCTCCAGCGGTATTCCAGAGTATGGTGAACGACGTCCTGAGAGATATGATCGGTCTCTTCGTGTTTGTTTACCTGGATGACATTCTGATCTTCTCGAAGGAACCTTCCGACCACGTCCAGCATGTCCGGCAGGTTCTGCAGCGATTGTTGGAGAATCGCCTGTTCGTGAAGGCCGAGAAGTGCGAGTTTCACGCCCACACTACATCCTTTCTCGGGTACATCATCTCCAGGGGTGAGATTAGGATGGATCAGGAGAAGGTTAGAGCGGTTCTGGAATGGGTCCAGCCCGGTACGAGATTGCAACTCCAGAGATTTTTGGGGTTTGCGAATTTCTACCGCAGATTCATCCGGGATTACAGCCGTGTGGCCGCTCCATTAACTGCCTTGACTTCCAGTATCAGGACCTTCAAGTGGAATCCGGAGGCGGATCGAGCGTTTCTGGATTTGAAGAGGCGATTCACCAACGCACCGATTCTCTCTCAACCGGACACGGCCCGTCAGTTCGTCGTTGAAGTGGACGCGTCTGATGTGGGAGTTGGCGCTATCCTGTCGCAGCGATGCTCCACGGACAGTAAACTCCATCCCTGCGCCTACTACTCTCGTCGCCTTTCGCCTGCAGAGAGGAATTACGATGTGGGTAACCGGGAGCTTCTCGCGGTGAAACTTGCCTTGGAGGAGTGGCGCCACTGGTTGGAGGGGCGGAGCAACCGTTTATTGTCTGGACTGACCACAAGAATCTTGCTTACGTGCAATCGGCTAAACGTCTCAACTCCCGTCAGGCCAGGTGGGCGTTGTTTTTCGGACGATTCAAGTTTGCCCTGACGTTCCGACCTGGATCTAAGAACGGCAAGGCGGACGCCTTGTCCCGGATGTTCTCCAAGACGGAGGAGAGTGGGTCCAAGACCGAGACTATTCTCCCCCGGAACTGCGTCGTGGGAGCAGTGATGTGGAAGATTGAGGAGGAGGTGCTGGCGGCCCTTCGGACTCAGCCCGGTCCCGGTAACGGTCCACCCGGGTCGGTTGTTTGTGCCTGAGTCGGTTCGTCCTGCTGTCCTCAAATGGTCCCACGCCAGCAAGATGGCTTGTCACCCCGGCGTGGCTCGGACTATGGCGTTTCTTCGCAGACGTTTTTGGTGGCCTGCCATGGCCGAGGATACTCGGGGTTTTGTTGCTGCCTGTCCAGTGTGTGCGCAGAATAAGAGTACCAATCGGCCCAGCTCTGGACTACTTCACCCCCTTCCTATTCCCCGGCGTCCATGGTCGCATCTGGCCCTGGACTTCGTCACGGGGTTGCCCGCTTCCGAGGGGAACACGGTCGTTCTGACTATCGTGGACAGATTCAGCAAGTTCGCCCACTTTGTGCCTATTGCCAAGCTTCCCTCTGCCTCGGAGACGTCCGAGATCCTGGTTAGGGAGGTTTTCAGGGTCCACGGTTTGCCCAGTGATATCGTTTCCGACCGTGGCCCTCAGTTTACCTCTGCTGTCTGGAAGTCCTTCTGTTTGGCCATTGGAGCTACAGTCAGTCTCACATCTGGTTTTCACCCCCAATCCAATGGTCAGGCGGAGAGAGCCAACCAGAAGATGGAATCCACGCTACGCTGTCTGGTCTCTTCCAACCCCACCTCCTGGGCCTCTCAGTTGCCTTGGGTTGAGTATGCCCACAATACTCTCCCTACATCTGCCACTGGGATGTCTCCCTTCCAGTGCCTGTATGGCTACCAACCTCCCCTGTTCCCTTCTCAGGAGAAGGAGCTATCAGTGCCTTCTGTTCAGGCTCATATTCGTCGTTGCCACCGGACCTGGCATCGGGCCAGAAAGGCACTCCTTAGAGGTTCGGATCGGTATCAGCTCCAGGCGAATCGTCGCCGGATCCCCGCTCCCACCTATACCATCGGAGATAGGGTTTGGTTGGCCACACGGGATCTTCCGTTACGGACTGAGTCTAGGGAAGTTGTTACCGAGTTCATTGGTCCGTTTGTGGTGGAGAAGGTGATCAATCCGGTGGCAGTTCGACTCAAACTACCGAGGACGCTCAGAGTCCATCCCACCTTTCATGTCTCCTGCCTCAAGCCTGTCTTCCTCAGTCCTCTGTTGCCTCCTCCGCCTCCTCCTCCTCCTCCTCGGATGATCGGAGGTGGTCCTGCCTACACGGTGCGTCGCATCATGGATTCCAGACGGCGGGGCCGGGGTTTCCAGTATCTCGTGGACTGGGAGGGGTATGGTCCTGAAGAGAGGAGTTGGATTCCGCGGCGACAGGTCCTAGATGCTGACCTCATCAGGGATTTCTACCGCCTCCATCCTGGCGCTCCGGGAGGTCCGCCCGGTGGCGTTCGTCGGAGGGGGGGTACTGTAACGATCCCGGCAGTCTGAGTCGGGTCCTGTCTGGTGACTAGTGTTTCCTGTTCGTAGTCTCCAGTTTCCCGAGGGTTCGGGAACGCCTCCGGGGAGCTCTCTTGTGTTCCGCACCTGCATCCCGTCAGCAATCTGCACACCTGGCCCTCATCATCACCCTTTTTAGGCTCTGGCCAAACATCCAGTTCCTGCCGGATCGTTAGCCATGAACATCACACGTCCGGAACCTTCACCCCACCTCTGCCTGATGGTCGGCGGCTGCCGAGCCATCACTGGACCCAGTACTGCACCCCCAACTACTCAACCACGCCGCCCGCTCTGTCCCTGGATTATTCTGCACCTTTTGTCGTATCTAATAAACCCTCACCTTCGTTCAACTCTCCTTGTCCTGGTCTGCTTTTGGGTTCTGGCTGAGGGAACTGTGACAGTTGGGTGCAATTTCAATTTAATCCTCCAGAAACTACAGAACAAATATTGCAACAAATATTGTGGTTAAACTCAAATATGCAAAAAAAAAAAATATGTTAAAAAAAGGTATAATCTTCATTTTTACATTTTTTGTCATTTAGCAGACGCTCTTATCCAGAAGCGACTTACAGTTAGTGAGTGCATACATTTTCATAAATTATATCATCCGTAGGACTGGTGGAGTTATGTCGCACATGCAGCTAACAAAAACATATGGAAGTGTCTGCTCTACTCAAAATTACAACCAAATAATTGCAGCATTACCGCAAAAATGGAAGAGGAAAGTGGAAGGGGGAGAAAGTAAGGAACTTGTCTGTCGGCCTTGCATTAAAGAACATAATTGGTTAAAGAAAATTGTGATAAATAAAAAAGTATATCAGTTTCATTTAAGGACCAAAGGATTGACAGCCGTCCCATATAGATGACAAAATAGTTGGGAAGAGATTTTTGACGTACCGATCCCATGGCATAGTGTTTATGAACTGATGTGCAAAACGACGCCGGATTCAAAACTTTGAATTTTTCAATTTAAATTATTATATAAAATTCTTGCTACCAATAGAATGTTATTTAAATGGGGGATACAATCTTCCCAGCTCTGCAGGTTTTGCTGTGAAGAGACAGAATCATTAGATCATTTGTTTTGGTACTGTCCATTTGTAGCTTGTTTTTGGTCACAGGTCCAGGAATGGCTGAAGGATTACAATATTTACCTGGAGCTATCCCTGCAGATAGCACTACTGGGTGATCTGAAAAGTCATAGTCAATCGATCAATAATATAATAATACTTTTAGCAAAAATGTTTATTTTCAATTTACAATCTGTAGAAACAATGAGAATAGAAAGGTTCAGACCTTTTGTAACATCACAGTACAGTTGAAAAATATATGGCAACTAGAAATCCAATATGGATGGTGTTAAGAGATAGATGGGAGGTGTTGAATAGAGCTGAAGGATGGGACTAATAACAACTAACAACAACTAATAACAACAAGATAGCTAATGTAAAGCATACTGTGTCCATAATAAGGATATAGGTTATAGATTGAGAGTTTTTGTGAAAGAGCACAGTTAGAAAGATATGGCATATAGAAGCAAACCGGATGGACATCATGATAATGATCGGAGAGGTTGAGGGTAGAGGAAGTTCAGGAGTAAAAACAAACAAAATAGAATTATTGTGAAATTGACTGTGTCCATAAAATGTATATAGTAATTATAAGCTGGAAGTAGAGGCCTAAGCATTGTTGTTCACTAGTTTACTCCAAATAGGGAAGGGGTGGTGGGTTGGAAAGTAATAAAGGGATGTATGTATATGTATTTATATGTATGTATGTGTATATATATATATGTATATATATATATATATATATATATATATATATATATATACAGTTGAAGTCGGAAGTTTACATACACCTTAGCCAAATACATTTAAACTCAGTTTTTCACAATTCCTGACATTTAATCCTAGTACAAATTCCCAGTTTTAGGTCAGTTAGGATCACCACTTTATTTTAAGAACGTGAAATGTCAGAATAATAGAGAATGATTTATTTTCTGCTTTTATTTCTTTCATCACATTCCCAGTGGGTGTCACGTTCGCTCATAGACGGGTCAGACCAAGGCGCAGCGTGATATGCATACATGTTTATTTGGAACGAATAAACAACGACAAAACAACAAACTAAAGGAAACGTGAAGTCCACGGTACACAAACAACATACCTCACACGGAACAAGATCCCACAACCCACTAGTGCCAATAGGCTGCCTAAGTATGGTCCCCAATCAGAGACAACGAGCGACAGCTGCCCCTGATTGGGAACCACACCGGCCAACATAGATCTAGACATACTAGATCAAAACATAGAAAACACAACATAGAAAATCACAACAAGGAATATACACACCCTGACTCAACATATAATACACTCAATTAGTATTTGGTAGCATTGCCTTTAAATTGTTTAACTTGGGTCAAATGTTTCGGCTAGTTAAATTCAGTGAATTTTGGCCCATTCCTCCTGACAGAGCTGGTGTAACTGAGTCAGGTTTGTAGGCCTCCTTGCTCGCACACGCTTTTTCAGTTCTGCCCACAAATGTTCTATAAGATCGAGGTCAGGGCTTTGTGATGGCCACTCCAATACCTTGACTTTGTTGCCCTTAAGCCATTTTGCCACAACTTTGGAAGTATGCTTGGGGTCATTGTCCATTTGGAAGGCCCATTTGCGACCAAGCTTTAACTTCCTGACTGATGTCTCGAGATGTTGCTTCAATATATCCACATAATTTTCCTTCATCATGATGCCATCTATTTTGTGAAGTGCACCAGTCCCTCCTGCAGCAAAGCACCCCCACAGCATGATGCTGCCACCCCCGTGCTTCACGGTTGGGATGGTGTTCTTCGGCTTGCAAGAACCCCCTTTTTCCTCCAAACATAACGATGGTCATTATGGCCAAACAGTTCTATTTTTGTTTCATCAGACCAGAGGACATTTCTCAAAAAAGTACGATCTTTGTCCCCATGTGCAGTTGCAAACCGTAGTCTGGCTTTTTTATGGCGGTTTTGGAGCAGTGGCATCTGCCTTGCTGAGCGGCCTTTCAGGTTATGTCGATATAGGACTCGTTTTACTGTGGATATAGATACTTTTGTACCTGTTTCCTCCAGCATCTTCACAAGGTCCTTTGCTGTTGTTCTGGGATTGAGTTGCACTTTTCGCACCAAAGTACGTCTCCTTCCTGAGCGGTATGACGGCTGTGTGGTCCCATGGTGTTTATACTTGCGTACTATTGTTTGTACAGATGAACGTGGTACCTTCAGGCGTTTGGAAATTGCTCCCAATGATGAACCAGAATTGTGGAGGTCTACAAGTTTTTTTCTGAGGTCTTGGTTGATTTCTTTTGATTTTCCCATGATGTCAAGCAAAGAGGCACTGAGTTTGAAGGTAGGCCTTGAAATACATACACAGGTACACCTCCAATTGACTCAAATTATTTCAATTAACCTATCTGAAGCTTCTAAAGCCATTACATCATTTTCTGAAATTATCCATGCTGTTTAAAGGCACAGTCAACTTAGTGTATGTAAACTTCTGACCCACTGGAATTGTGATACAGTGAATTATAAGTGAAATAATCTTGTTGGAAAAATTACTTGTGTCATGCACAAAATAGATGTCCTAACCGACTTGCCAAAACTATAGTTTGTTAACAAGAAATTTGTGGAGTGGTTGAAAAACGAGTTTTAATGACTCCAATGACTCTTTTGCATATTTGTGATACTGAATGTTATCAGATCTTCAACCAAAACCTAATATTAGATAAAGGGAACATAAGTGAACAAATAACACAACAATTACATATTTATTAAAATGATGCAACACCCAATTCCCCTGTGTGAAAAAGTAATTGCCCCCTTTACACTCAATAACTGGTTGTGCCACCTTTAGCTGCAATGACTCCAACCAAATGCTTCCTGTAGTTGTTGATCAGTCTCTCACGTCGCTGTGGAGGAATTTTGGCCCACTCTTCCATACAGAACTGCTTTAACTCAGTGACGTGTGGGTTTTCAAGCATGAACTGCTCGTTTCAAGTCCTGCCACAACATCTCAATTGGGATTAGGTCTGGACTTTGACTAGGCCATTCCAAAACTTCCAATTTATTGCTTTTTAGCAATTTTCATGTAGACTTGATTGTGTGTTTTGGATCATTGTCTTGCTGCATGACCCAGCTGCGCTTCAGCTTCAGCTCACAGACGGATGGTCTGACATTCTCCCGTAGAATTCACTGATACAGAGCAGAATTCATGGTTCCTTCTATTAAGGCAAGTCGTCCAGGTCCTGAGGCAGCAAAGTATCCCCAAACCATCACACCACCACCACCATGCTTGACCTTTGGTATGATGTTCTTACTGTGGAATGCAGAGTTTGGTTTTCGCCAGGCATTACTGGAACCATGTCGTCCAAAAAGTTATACTTTTGAATCATCTGTCCATAGAACGTTCTTCCAAGAGTCTTGATGATCATCCAGCTGCTTTTTGGCAAACTCAAGTCAACTTTTTGGACGAGATGGGTCCCATTGATATACTGAATAAAGTGCTCTCAGGGTAGTGGTCGAGGCCTGCATATATATAACATCACTAAAATCTAAAGCCGCCAGTAATGTACATGGTACCAGCTCCTTCCTGGCCTCCAGAGAAAAACAAGCCTTATGCCGGTAATAAAAACCTATTCTCAGCTTGAGCTTCCTTATCAAGTTCTCCACATGAACAGTGAAGCTCAGCTGGTCATCCACCCATACTCCCAAATATTTGTACACTTTGACTCTCGCTCTATAGTATGTCCATCCAATGTAGCAATGACATGATTATTAACATTGAAAATACCATGCATTTTGTTTTACCCTAATTCAGAACCAGTTTCTGTTAAATGCTCTTTGGGCATTTTCAAAAGTTGAAGATAAACTAATACCACTTGAATAAAGAACAGTATCATCTGCATAAAAATTAACATCCGCTGTTTCAATATGATCCCCAATGTTGTTGACATACAAAATGAACAA
This sequence comes from Coregonus clupeaformis, assembly GCF_020615455.1. Classification (NCBI taxonomy): domain Eukaryota; kingdom Metazoa; phylum Chordata; class Actinopteri; order Salmoniformes; family Salmonidae; genus Coregonus; species Coregonus clupeaformis. Next base: position 53,304,652 of record NC_059214.1, on the reverse strand, counting down.
CAGTGGGCCCAAAATAGATTATAAATCAATCTAGAGCATGACCAGTAATTCCACAACATTTTAACCTTTGCACCAACACAGCATGGTCAACTGTGTCAAATGCCTTCGACAAATCAATAAAGACAGACACACAATGTAACTTTAATGAAGACAGCTTCTCCATCCTAGAGGGGGAGATCAACCATTTCCAGGCCCAGGGACATGTACTAGTCTGTGGTGACCTAAATTCCAGAACTGGGCAAGAACCTGACACCCTCAGCACACAGGGGGATTGTTGTATAGCACACTGTATTACTTACACAACTAATATAGGGACAGGACATGAGACGGGAGTAGAAACTAACGTGGGCATTGTTTCATGCATTTCACAGGACAAAACATTCCAAGCATTTCGTCGTACGTAAGCATTACAGTATTACAGGGACAAACTAGAATATCAACGCACAATACCTACCTGGAGGTGACAGCATTCCCTCCCCCATGTGCCCCCCTAGACACAACCACGACAACATAACCAACAAAAACGGGTCACAACTCCTGCAGCTGTTGTCGCACGCTGGGTCTGTACATAGTCAATGGTAGGCTTCGGGGGGACTCCTACGGTAGGTACACCTACAGCTCATCTCTTGGCAGTAGTACTGGAGACTACTTTATCACTGACGTCAACCCAGAGTCTCTCAGAGCGTTCACAGTCAACTCACTGATACCTCTATCAGACCACAGCAAAATCACAATCTACTTGAACAATCACAATCTTTAACAAACAGTAGGCAGTGGTAGGCCTGATCACCGACAACAATGAGACGGCCTATAGGGAGGAGGTCAGAGACCTGGCAGTGTGGTGCCAGGATAACAACCTCCCTCAATGTGAGCAAGACAAAGGAGCTGATCGTGGACTACAGGAAAAGGCGGGCCGAACAGGCACCCATTAACATTGAGAGTTTCAAGTTCCTTGGTGTCCACATCACCAACGAACTATCATGGTCCAAACACACCAAGACAGTCGTGAAGAGGGCATGAAAACACCTTTCCCCTCAGGAGACTGAAAACATTTGGCATTGGTCCCCAGATCCTCAAAAGGTTCTACAGCTGCACCATCGAGAGCATCCTGACCGGTTGCATCACCGCCTGGTATGGCAACTGCTCGGCATCTGACCGTAAGGCGATACAGAGGGTAGTGTGTACGGCCCAGTACATCACTGGGGCCAAGCTTCCTGCCATCCAGGACCTACAGTTGAAGTCAGAAGTTTACATACACCACAGCCAAATACATTTAAACTCAGTTTTTCACAATTCCTGACATTTAATCCTAGTATAAATTCCCTGTCTTAGGTCAGTTAGGATCACCACTTTATTTTAAGAATGTGAAATGTCAGAATAATAGTAGAGAGAATGATTTATTTCAGCTTTTATTTCTTTCATCACATTCCCAGTGGGTCAGAAGTTTACATACACTCAATTAGTATTTGGTAGCATTGCTTTTAAATTGTTTAACTTGGGTCAAACGTTTCGGCTAGCCTTCCACAAGCTTCCCACAATAAGTTGGGTGAATTTTGGCCCATTCCTTCTGACAGAGCTGGTGTAACTGAGTCAGGTTTGTAGGCCTCCTTGCTCGCACACGCTTTTTCAGTTCTGCCCACAAATGTTCTATAGGATTGAGGTCAGGGATTTGTGATGGCCACTCCAATACCTTGACTTTGTTGTCCTTAAGCCATTTTGCCACAACTTTGGAAGTATGTTTGGGGTCATTGTCCATTTGGAAGACCCATTTGCGACCAAGCTTTAACTTCCTGACTGATGTCTTGAGATGTTGCTTCAATATATCCACATAATTTTCCTTCCTCATGAAGTACCAGTACCTTCTGCAGCAAAGCACCCCAACAGCATGATGCTGCCACCCCCGTGCTTCACAGTTGGGATGGTGTTCTTCGGCTTGCAAGCAGCCCCCTTTTGGCCATAACGATGGTCATTATGGCCAAACAGTTCTATTTTGTTTCATCAGACCAGAGGACATTTCTCCAAAAAGTACGATCTTTGTCCCCATGTGCAGTTGCAAACCGTAGTCTGGCTTTTTTATGGTGGTTTTGGAGCAGTGGCTTCTTCTTTGCTGAGCAGCCTTTCAGGTTATGTTGATATAGGACTCGTTTTACTGTGGATATAGATACTTTTGTACCTGTTTCCTCCAGCATCTTCACAAGGTCCTTTGCTGTTGTTCTGGGATTGATTTGCACTTTTCGCACCAAAGTACGTTCATGTCCTAACCGACTTGCCAAAACTATAGTTTGTTTTTTATTGTTAGCTCTCTGTGGCATGGCTGGCCCTTGGATGTATGAGAGCTAACATTAATATGCATGTCAATCTATCTGGCTCAATGTCACGGTTTCGGCCGAGGCTGCTCCTCCTCCTTGTTCGGGCAGGTTTCGGCGGTCGTCGTCCCCGGAGTACTAGCTGCCACCGATCTATGTTTCATGTTCGTTTGGTTTTGTCTGGATGTTGTACACCTGTGTCTAGTTAGTCCTCATTAGTGTCCTATTTAGTTCTCGTTGTGTGTGTATGGTGTTGTGTGTGATTGCTCCTCTGTTTGGTGTGCTGAGCTACGTATTTCTTCCCTCCGTGTTTGGAGAGGTTTTCGCACATGTTAGTGCGCCTTTATTTAGCCTTCGGGCTGATTGTTCTCGTATACTACGTGAATAACTCACTAAAGTATTTTGGACTTAGCTTCTGCGTCCTGCACTTGATTCCTGCACCACACCCACCTTCAGCAACCTTGACACTCAAAGTGGATGAGAGATTGACTTCATCACTGCTTGTATTTGTGAGAGGTATTGACATGGTGAATGCACCGAGCTGTCTGTTTGAACTACTGGCACACAGCTCGGACACCCATATATACCACACAAGAAATGCCACCAGAGGTCTCTTCACAGTCCCCAAGTCAAGAACAGACTATGGGAGGCGCACAGTACTACATAGAGCCATGACTACATGGAACTCTATTCCACATCAAGTAACTGATGCAAGCAGTAGAAACAGATTTAAAAAACAGATAAAAATACACCTTATGGAACAGCGGGGACTGTGAAGCAACACAAACATAGACACAGACACATGCATACAAACACACGATAACATACGCACTATACACACACGTACACATGGATTTTGTGTTGTAGATATGTGGTAGTAGAGTAGGGGCCTGAGGTCACACACTTAATGTTTTGTGAAATCTGTTGTGAATGTATTGTAATGTTTTTAAAATTGTATAACTGCCATCATTTTGCTGAACTAATGGGATCCATAACAAACCCCCGGAGGAGTATCTGCTGCCTTGGCAGGAATTGTCAATACGTCCACTTTCAGCCAGGAGAGATTGACATGCATATTATTAATGTTAGATCCCTGTGTAAATCCAAGGGCCAGCCATGCTGCCCTGTTCTGAGCCAATTGCAATTTGCCTAAGTCCCTCTTTGTGGCATCCTGACCACATGACTGAACAGTAGTCCAGGTGCGACAAAACTAGGTCCTGTAGGACCTACCTTGTTGATAGTGCTGTTAAGAAGGTAGAGCAGCGCTTTATTATAGACAGACTTTTCACATCTTAGTTACTGTTTTATCAATATGTTTTGACCAAGACAGTTTACAATCCAGGGTTACTCCAAGCAGTTTAGTCACCTCAACGTGCTCGATTTCCACATTATTCATTACAAGATTTAGTTGAGGTTTAGGGTTTAGTGAATGATTTGTCCCATGCTTTTAGTTTTGGAAATATTTAGGACCAACTTATTCCTTGCCACCCATTCTGAAACTAACTGCAGCTCTTTAAGTGTTGCAGTCATTTCACTCCCTGTAGTAGCTGATGTGTATAGTGTTGAGTCATCCGCATACATAGACACGCTGGCTTTACTTAAAGCCAGTAGCATGTCGTTAGAAAATATTTTTTAAAGTAAGGGGCCTAGACAGCTGCCCTGGGGAATTCCTGATTCTACCTGGATTATGTTGGAGAGGCTTCCATTAAAGAACACCCTCTGTGTTCTGTTAGACAGGTAACTCTTTATCCACAATATAGCAGGGGGTGTAAAGCCATAACGCATATGTTTTTCCAGTAGTAGACTCTAATCGATAATGTCAAAAACAAAACAGTTCCCACAAAAGGTTTTAATTATCAATTTCTATCAGCCAATCATCAGTCATTTGTGTAAGTGCTGTGCCTGTTGAATGTCATTCCCTATAAGTGTGCTGAAAGTTTATTGTCAATTTGTTTACTGTAAAATAGCATTGTATCTGGTAAAACACAATTTTTTCCAAAAGTTTACTAAGGGTTGGTAACAGGCTGATTAGCCAAGAGTCTAATTAGCCAGGAGTCTAATTAGTTAGTTAGTGTCCTGTCTGTCCTCTGGGTCAAACTGAATATGTTGAGTCATCATATCCATTTTACACTTTCCAGCATCACAGTCCTGGTCATATAGTCATACATATAGTCCACTAGTCATCCCTGTCTGGATTAGGGTCAGTCCATATAGTCCACTAGTCATCCCTGTCTGGATTAGGGTCAGTCCATATAGTCCACTAGTCATCCCTGTCTGGATTAGGGTCAGTCCATATAGTCCACTAGTCATCCCTTTCTGGATTAGGGTCAGTCCATATAGTCCACTAGTCATCCCTGTCTGGATTAGGGTCAGTCCATATAGTCCACTAGTCATCCCTGTCTGGATTAGGGTCAGTCCATATAGTCCACTAGTCATCCCTGTCTGGATTAGGGTCAGTCCATATAGTCCACTAGTCATCCCTGTCTGGATTAGGGTCAGTCCATATAGTCCACTAGTCATCCCTGTCTGGATTAGGGTCAGTCCATATAGTCCACTAGTCATCCCTGTCTGGATTAGGGTCAGTCCATATAGTCCACTAGTCATCCCTGTCTGGATTAGGGTCAGTCCATATAGTCCACTAGTCATCCCTGTCTGGATTAGGGTCAGTCCATATAGTCCACTAGTCATCCCTGTCTGGATTAGGGTCAGTCCATATAGGATGTTACATGGTAACTAAGCCTTCTTTGCCCAGTTTGGAATTCTTAGCAACAAATTGGTAATCCCTTACAATGAGTTTGGTAATCTCATTTAATCTGCTACAGTTTCTAATACTTAAAACAAGCCATCTTTGATTCTATGAAACCTGAAGAATTACAAAATACATTTTCATACTGGTTTCAAAACATTGCATCACTACCATCACTGTCATCGCTACCATCACTACTTGCCATTGATACAATAATTAATAACACACTGTATCACTGTTTACCTTAATGATGTCTTTGTGTATCTTTGTCTAGATCACTTTCAGGTCTTCAGAGGTCAAGCGATAATATGCTTTGTGGAGATAGAGTAACACCACTTGGGCCAGAGATGGGCACTCTGACTGCAGAGCCACAGCCATCGATCTGGGGGCAATACAGGGAATCAGTCAGTCTGACGGCTCTGTTCTGGTCTGTCTGGACAGAGGATGAAGCCACAGCCATCGATCTGGGGGCAATACAGGGAATCAGTCAGTCTGACGGCTCTGTTCTGGTCTGTCTGGACAGAGGATGAGGATAATCGTGCATCCTAAAAAGTGCACTACTTAAAGGGAATAGGGTCCATTTGGGACACATACTGAGATTTAGAGAAAGGGAAGGGTTAAGGGTCCATTTAAGGGTCCATTTGGGCCACATACTGAGATTTAGAGAAAGGGCAGGGTTAAGGGTCCATTTAAGGGTCCATTTGGGACACATACTGAGATTTAGAGAAAGGGAAGGGTTAAGGTCCATTTAAGGGTCCATTTGGGACACATACTGAGATTTAGAGAAAGGGCAGGGTTAAGGGTCCATTTAAGGGTCCATTTGGGACACATACTGAGATTTAGAGAAAGGGAAGGGTTAAGGGTCCATTTAAGGGTCCATTTGGGACACATACTGAGATTTAGAGAAAGGGCAGGGTTAAGGGTCCATTTAAGGGTCCATTTGGGACACATACTGAGATTTAGAGAAAGGGAAGGGTTAAGGGTCCATTTAAGGGTCCATTTGGGCCACATGCTGAGATTTAGAGAAAGGGAAGGGTTAAGGGTCCATTTAAGGGTCCATTTGGGACACATGCTGAGATTTAGAGAAAGGGAAGGGTTAAGGGTCCATCCAGATTTAGAGGGCCTGTAGGAGCCAGAACAGGAACTCTATGCCTGTGCACAATAAGAATAAGCCACTGGGCACCACGTCATTTCAACGTGGATAATTGGGTCATATTTGGTTAAGATGTTGATCAATGATATTACAACCTACTGTATATTCACCCACTCAAAAAGACAGCCAAAAGTTAGTGGAATTTGCAATGTGTTATCAAAATGCTTTCAACCATCTAAAAGCACAATCAGATTCCAATAGAAAAACAATGTCAGATTTTTGGTTTAGTTGTCACCGAAATGTCTATCACTGCGCTTTCAACCATTTAAAAGCGCAGCAAAATTCAAATGGGAATACAATGTCAGATATTTTGTTTATTTATACAACAGATTGTGTTATCACTGTTCTTCATCTAACAGCAGAACCAAACGACCTGGATTGCAGGATTACATTAAAAGTACATAGTGCTATCGATCAATGCCTTTTGAGATTCTGCTCAGATTATTACAGCAATTGTGAAGATCTCCACAGACCTGCAACGACCTATGTTGATTATTACAAATTATAAATAATACAATTACCTTAATCCCATTCTTTAACTTTTATTTTTGGTTGAGTTGGAGACGTTAATCCAACATATAATTTGTTAACTTGTCGACAAGTTAATAGGCTATTTATTGTATTTCAAAAGTGATATTGAATTGTGTTTGGTTGCCAACGCAACCAAATATTAACATTTGAAGGAGATTTATCTTCTGCTTGGATAGTTCCATCTGTGCCACTGATTTAGTAATTCCAGTTTGTCTACAAATTAATAATTGATATGTTGGATTCACTTCTCCATCTTAACCAAAAATCTAAGTTAAAGAATAGGACTAAATCTGAAAAAAAAATGAAAAAATACTAAACTAAATAAAAAGTTGTTCACAAAAAAAAAAAAAAAAAGAATATAACTAAATCAAATCCAACTTTAAAGGCACTTTAAATACAGTTTGATTTGATCCTATTCTTTAACTTTGATGAAGACTTGAATCCAACATATACATTATTAATTTGTAGACAAACTGGAATTAAAGCCAGACTAAGTGAGACTAAGTAATCTCCTTCAAATGTTGATATTTGGTTGCGTTGACAACCAAACATAATTGGAAGTGATTCCAAGATGGCGTAGCAGTGCGGGCGTGTATTATGTAGTGTGCTCGTGTAAATAGCCAGTCTTTTTCGTATATATTTCTCAATCTCACTTTTCATCCTTCAACTAAATATACTTTCCTGCATCCCGACTCACCCAATGTGGAACGGATTCTATTATTTCTTATACCTTTTTATCTAGAACCTCCGGCTGAAACTAGCCAGCTAGCCAGCTAACTAGCTACTTGCTATTAGCCATGGTTAGCGGTTTTCACCATTGTCCGTGGCCTGCACTACCTACCAGCCAGCTCTAGCCTGGACAATTATCGGCCAGTCTGCACAGTCTGCACATCGTGCTATCGACCCAGAACATACCAGATTTTTTGCCGGAATCACTGAATCACTGGACCTTAAAACCAGATCATCGCAACTAGCTAGCTGCAACCGAATGGATGTTGTTGTTGGCTAATCAACACCTGTCCCGAAGCAAGCACCAGTTAGCCTTGAGCTAGCCTCGAGCCAGGCCCATCTCCTGGCTAGCTACCTCTCTGTCAACCGGACGGGACCTCCTAGTGTCGACACGGAGCCCCGCTGATCCATCACGACTGGTCTGCCGACGTGATCGTCTAATGTGGTTTCAACAGGCTTCCCGTTGCGACGACCACGAAGATCCATCTGCTAGCCCCGGCCCGCTAGCAAACGCAATCAATAGCCGTGCCTCCTGCTCGCCTGTGCTGTAGCAGCCATCGAACTGCTCCCGGACTCACCTATTGCTGTTCACTGGACCTTATGATCACTCAGCTACACAGCTACACAGCTGATGCCTGCTGGACTGTTCCTTTACACGGTACACCATCCTGTTTATCTGTCCTGTTTATCTGTTTAGCCTCAGCCCAAACTTTCGTCGCCATTACCAGTTGTTGTCTTAGCTCTCTCTAATAACACCTGTGATTGCTTTATACCTCTCTCCCATGTCAATTATGCCTTGCCTACTGCTGTTTTGAATAGTTCTTATTATACAATTTCATTGTAGAGCCTCCAGTCCCTCTCAACCTGCCTCAAATAGTTCCTTTGTCCCACCCCCCACACACGCGGAGACAGACTCAATCGGTGCTTCCAGTAATGCTATCTCTTACATCATTACCCAACACTTAGGTTAACCTCCACTGTACTCATATCCTTCCATATCCTTGTCTGTACATAATGCCCTGAATCTATTCTACAACGCCCGGAAATCTGCCCCTTTTTTTTCTCTGTACCCAACGCACTAGAAGACCAGTTCTTAAAGCCTTTAGCCGTATCCTTATTCTACTCCTCCTCTGTTCCTCTGGTGATGTAGAGGTTAACCCAGGCCCTGTAGCCCCCAGTATCACTCCTTCTCCCGAGGCGCTATCATTTGCTGACTTCTGGAACCGTAAAAGCCTTGGTTTCTTGCATGTTAACATCAGAAGCCTCCTCCCTAAATTTGAGTTATTCACTGCGTTAGCACACTCCGCCAACCCTGATGTTCTAGCAGTGTCTGAATCCTGGCTTAGGAAGGCCACCAAAAACTCTGAAATGTCCATCCCCAACTACAAAATGTTCCGTCCAGATAGAACTGCCAAAGGGGGCGGAGTTGCAATCTACTGTAGAGAGAGCCTGCAGAGCTCTATCATACTATCCAGGTCTGTGCCCAAACAGTTTGAGCTTCTACTTCTAAAGATCCACCTTTCCAGAAATAAATATATTATTGTTGCCGCTTGCTACAGACCCCCCTCAGCCCCCAGCTGTGCCCTGGACACCATATGTGATTTGATTGCCCCCCATCTATCCTCAGAGTTCGTACTGCTTGGTGACCTAAACTGGGATATGCTTAACACCCCGGCCGTCCTACAATCTAAACTAGATGCCCTCAATCTCACACAAATTATCAAGGAACCTACCAGGTACAACCCTAAATCCGTAAACATGGGCACCCTCATAGATATCATCCTGACTAATTTACCCTCTAAATACACCTCCGCTGTCTTCAACCAGGATCTCAGCGATCACTGCCTCATTGCCTGCGTCCGTAATGGGTTTGCGGTCAAACGACCGCCCCTCATCACTGTCAAATGCTCCCTAAAACACTTCAGCGAGCAGGCCTTTCTAATTGACCTGACCCGGGTATCCTGGATGGATATTGACCTCATTCCGTCAGTAGAGGATGCCTGGTTGTTCTTTAAAAGTGCTTTCCTCTCCATCTTAAATAAGCATGCCCCATTCAAAAAATTCTGAACTAAGAACAGATATAGCCCCTGGTTCACCCCAGACTTGACTGCCCTTGACCAGCACAAAAACATCCTGTGGCGTAGTGCATTAGCATCGAACAGCCCCCGCGATATGCAACTTTTCAGGGAAGTCAGGAACCAATATACACAATCAGTTAGGAAAGCAAAGGCTAGCTTTTTCAAACAGAAATGTGCATCCTGTAGCACTAACTCCAAAAAGTTTTGGGACACTTTAAAGTCCATGGAGAATAAGAGCACCTCTTCCCAGCTGCCCACTGCACTGAGGCTAGGAAACACTGTCACCACCGATAAATCTACAATAATCGAGAATTTCAATAAGCATTTTGCTACGGCTGGCCATGCTTTCCACCTGGCTACCCCTACCCCGGCCACCAGCTCTGCACCCTCCGCTGCAACTTGCCCATGCCCCCCCCGCTTCTCCTTCACCCAAATTCAGATAGCTGATGTTCTGAAAGAGCTGCAAAATCTGGACCCCTACAAATCAGCTGGGCTAGACAATCTGGACCCTTTCTTTCTAAAATTAGCAGCCAAAAGTGTAGCAACCCCTATTACTAGCCTGTTCAACCTCTCTTTCGTATCATCTGAGATCCCCAGAGATTGGAAAGCTGCCGCGGTCATCTCCCTCTTCAAAGGGGGTGATACTCTAGATCCAAACTGTTACAGACCTATATCCATCCTGCCCTGCATTTCGAAAGTATTTGAAAGCCAAGTTAACAAACAGATCACCGACCATTTCGAATCCCACCGTACCTTCTCCGCTATGCAATCCGGTTTCCGAGCTGGTCATGGGTGCACCTCAGCCACGCTCAAAGTCCTAAACGATATTATAACCGTGATCGATAAAATACAGTTTTTTGTATTTAATTTTCTTATTTATTTCACATTTTTTTAACCAGGTAAGCCAGTTGAGAACAAGTTCTCATTTACAACTGCGACCTGGCCAAGATAAAGCAAAGCAGTGCGATAAAAACAACAACACAGTGTTACATATGGAATAAACAAAAAGTACAGTCAATGACACAATAGAAAATCTATATACAGTACTGTGCAGCCGTCTTCATCGACCTGGCCAAGGCTTTCGACTTTGTCAATCACCGCATTCTTATTGGCAGACTAAATAGCCTTGGTTTCTCAAATGACTGCCTCACCTGGTTCACCAACTACTTCTCAGATAGAGTTCAATGTGTCAAATCGGAGGGCCTGTTGTCTGGACCTCTGGCAGTCTCTATGGGGGTGCCACAGGGTTAAATTCTCGGGCCGACTCTATTCTCTGTGTATATCAATGATGTCGCTCTTGCTGCTGGTGACTCTCAGATCCACCTCTATGCAGACGACACAATTTTGTATACATCTGGCCCTTCATTGGACACTGTGTTAACAAACCTCCAAACGAGCTTCAATGCCATACAACACTCCTTCCGTAGCCTCCAACTGCTCTTAAACGCTAGTAAAACTAAATGCATGCTCTTCAACCGAACGCTGCTTGCACCCACCCGCCCGACTAGAATCACTACTCTCGGCGGGTCTGACTTAGAATATGTGGACAACTACAAATACTTAGGTGTCTGGTTAGACAGTAAACTCTCCTTCCAGACTCACATTAAGCATCTCCAATCCAAAGTTAAATCTAGAATCGGCTTCCTATTTCGCAACAAAGCCTCCTTCACTCATGCTGCCAAACATGCCCTCGTAAAACTGACTATCCTACCGATCCTTTTCTTCAGCGATGTCATTTACAAAATAGCCTCCAACACTCTACTCAGCAAATTGGATGTAGTCTATCACAGTGCCATCCGTTTTGTCACCAAAGCCCCATATACTACCCACCACTGTGACCTGTACGCTCTTGTTGGCTGGTCCTCACTACATATTCGTCGCCAAACCAACTGGCTCCAGGTCATCTATAAATCACTGCTAGGCAAATCCCCGCCTTATCTTAGCTCATTGGTCACCATAGCAACACCCACCCGTAGTCTGCGCTCCAGCAGGTATATCTCACTGGTCATCCCCAAAGCCAACACCTCCTTTGGCCGCCATTCCTTCCAGTTCTCTGCTGCCAATGACTGGAACGAACTGCAAAAATCTCTGAAGCTGGAGACTCTTATCTCCCTCACTAACTTTAAGCGTCAGTTGTCAGAGCAGCTTACCGATCACTGCACCTGTACACAGCCATTCTGAAATTAGCCCACCCAACTACCTCATCCCCATATTGTTATTTATTTTGCTCATTTGCACCCCAGTATCTCTATTTGCACATCATCTTCTGCACATCTATCACTCCAGTGTTAATACTAATTGTAATTATTTTGCACTATGGCCTATTTATTGCCTTACCTCCATAACCTACTACATTCGCACACACTGTATATAGATTTTCTATTGTGTTATTGACTGTACGTTTTGTTTTACCCCATATGTAACTCTGTGTTGTTGTTTTTATCACACTGCTTTGCTTTATCTTGGCCAGGTCGCAGTTGTAAATGAGAACTTGTTCTCAACTGGCCTACCTGGTTAAATAAAGGTTAAATAAATAAAAATATTTTAAAAATACCATTACATTTTAAATTAACCAGAGCTTGAAATCCTAGGCCTATTGTCTATTTTTTGTTGAATTCTGGGTTGAATTGATCAATAGCTGTTGATGACTTTGCGAATGCTATAAAGTCCTAAATAGCATCATTGATGATATATGAGTGATAAAGTCACATTCAATTTGCTCTCTTAAACCTAACCTTTGGAATGACTTCGATAGCAACAGTGAATCTATTTAGTTTTCAAGTGGAGCTCAACAATCCTTCTCACAATAGCGCACTGGTAATATTGTTAGTGACAAATATCATGGCTAAGCAGGGCTTGGGTAAAACCCTGGTTGGGAGACCAACGGGTAGCTGTAGATAGATCAATTCTCCAGTAGGAGGTGATTCCCCGCCTACTACATTTTCTGATTGTGGATATAACGTTGAAGATCTGATGTTGTTTTAAAGGTACATATTCAACATATTTTATACAAGGTTTGTCTGTGTTGAAATTTGGTTACCATGAGGACTTAATCCTGTGGTTGAAATTTCACCCTCTCAACAACAATTTATGTCACAATACGTTGAAACAAGGCCCCGTGTAGCTGTTGGTAGAGCATGGCGCTTGCAACGCCAGGGTTGTGGGTTTGTTTCCCACGGGGGGCCAGTATGAAAATGTATGCACTCACTAACTGTAAGTCGCTCTGGATAAGAGTGTCTGCTAAATGACTAAAATGTAAATGTAAACAGAGTTGATTCAAACAGTTTGATAGGTGGCCATGATGGTATAAGGACCAGATTGGGAATATGGAAGGATAAGACCTCTACTCTGGCGAGTAGCTATTAGCAACGGTATAGTTGTTTCACGCCTGAGAGTGCTTGTAATTACGCCAGCTGGCTGCCTACAATAATTACATACAAGAACTGCCTACCATTCAGCTGTTTTCTAACCTCATTGTCTGAACCGTTAACGTTAGGTAGCAAGTGGCTACTGACTTGAAATTTAGCTAGCTTGTTGCTACCTGGATAGCTACTAGCAAACAATAGCTGGAACGACCGAGCGAACAGACGCGAACTGGCTGAGTCAATTCAGTGGCTAGCTTTGCACTTGGCTAGCTAACAGTAGCTGCTAGGGGTAAGTCATAACCTACACTTGTGTTTTGTTTTTTTACATATTGATAGCCCGAGTCGCTCAAGGAATTCGGGACATGGGTGACTAGTTAACGTTAGTTTGGCTCTCTTTGTGTTCGTGCCGTGAAAGGAGGGGTTCTTCTTTGTCTGAAAGCAATGGCTAGCTAGTTTGCTAACTATTCTAGCTAACTAACTGGCTGAATAAGTTGACGACGGACTCGCTCACGCTGTCGGGACTAACCCAGAACATTACACAACGTTAGACACGGACACGAACGATCTGCTTGCGTGTTGATACACTGGTGGTTTGTTGTGGCTGAGTATTGGCGCTAAACCGTGTTGTTGGAGACCGGCATGCTAGCTGGCTGTGGCGTCTTATGACGAGGTGCCCGGACGTTTTTCACGGAATAATACTGCACCTAGTTAGCTAGCTGAATAAACTAAGTTAGTCTATTCCTAGAAAACATTGAACCGCTGTAGTTTACAACAATTATAGTTTCTGAGGTGGAAGTTGGGAGAGTTATATTTGGGAGTTGTGGTGAGGGAGGCCCCGCTCTCTCCTTTCCCAGATGTTTAGTTCATTTCATTCCGATCTCCTCTGCATTATTGTAGCCATCTGCTGCAGCCTGTCAACTATGCCTCTGCCTATCCCTGTTCTCTCCTCTCCACACAGGCTACACAAACGCCTCACACCGTGTGGCTGCTGCCTCTCTAACCTGGTGGTCCCTGCACGCACCACCCACGTGGAGTTCCAGGTCTCAGGCAGCCTCTGGAACTGCCGTTCTGCTGCCAACAAGGCAGAGTTCATCTCAGCCTATGCTACCCTCCAGTCCCTCGACTTTTTGGCGCTGACGGAAACATGGATTACCACTGAAAACACTGCTACTCCTGCTGCTCTCTCCTCGTCTGACCATGTGTTCTCACATACCCCGAGAGCATCTGATCAGCGGGGTGGTGGCACAGGAATCCTCATCTCTCCCAAGTGGACATTCTCAATTTTTCCCCTGACCCATCTGTCTATCTCCTCATTTGAATTCCATGCTGTCACAGTCACTAGCCCATTTAAGCATAATATCCTTGTCATCTATCGCCCTCCAGGTTCCCTTGGAGAGTTCATCAATGAGCTTGACGCCTTGATAAGTTCCTTTCCTGAGGATGGCTCACCCCTCACAGTTCTGGGGGATTTCAACCTCCCTACGTCTACATTTGACTCATTTCTCTCTGCCTCCTTCTTTCCACTCCTCTCCTCTTTTGACCTCACCCTCTCACCGTCCCCCCCTACTCACAAGTCAGGCAATACGCTTGACCTCATCTTTACTAGATGCTGTTCTTCTACTAATCTCACTGCAACTCCCCTCCATGTCTCCGACCACTACTTTGTATCCTTTTCTCTCTCGCTCTCCTCCAACACTACTCACTCTGCCCCTACTCAGATGGTAATGCGCCGTCGCAACCTTCGCTCTCTCTCTCCCGCTACTCTCTCCTCTTCCATCCTATCATCTCTTCCCTCTGCTCAATACTTCTCCCTCCAATCTCCTGATTCTGCCTCCTCAACCCTCCTCTCCTCCCTTTCTGCATCCTTTGACTCTCTATGTCCCCTATCATCCCGGCCGGCTCTGTCCTCCCCTCCAGCTCCGTGGCTTGATGACTCATTGTGAGCTCACAGAACAGAGCTCCGGGCAGCTGAGCGGAAATGGAAGAAAACTAGACTCCCTGCGGACCTGGCATCTTTTCACTCCCTCCTCTCTACATTTTCTTCATCTGTTTCTGCTGCTAAGGCCACTTTCTACCACTCTAAATTCCAAGCATCCGCCTCTAACCCTAGGAAGCTCTTTGCCACCTTCTCCTCCCTGCTGAATCCCCCCCCTCCCCCCCATTTTGAAAAGAAGGTTGACGACATCCGATCCTCGTTTGTTAAGTCAAATGACACTGCTGGTCCTGCTCACACTGCCCTACCCTATGCTTTGACTTCTTTCTCCCCTCTCTCTCCAGATAAAATCTTGCGACTTGTGACGGCAGGCCGCCCAACAACCTGCCCGCTTGACCCTATCCCCTCCTCTCTTCTCCAGACCATCTCCGGTGACCTTCTCCCTTACCTCACCTCACTGATCAGCTCATCCTTGACCGCTGGCTATGTCCCTTCCGTCTTCAAGAGAGCGAGAGTTGCACCCCTTCTCAAAAAACCAACACTCGATCCCTCTGATGTCAACAACTACAGACCAGTATCCCTTCTTTCTTTTCTCTCCAAAACTATTGAGCGTGCCGTCTTTAGCCAACTCTCTTGCTATCTCTCTCAGAATGACTTTCTTGATCCAAACCAGTCAGGTTTCAAGACTGGTCATTCAACTGAGACTGCTCTTCTCTGTGTCACGGAGGCTCTCCGCACTGCTAAAGCTAACTCTCTCTCCTCTGCTCTTGTCCTTCTAGACCTGTCTGCTGCCTTTGATACTGTGAACCATCAGATCCTCCTCTCCACCCTCTCCGAGCTGGGCATCTCCGGCGCGGCTCACTCTTGGATTGCGTTCCTACCTGACAGGTCGCTCCTACCAAGTGGCGTGGCGAGAAGCTGTCTCCGCACCACGTGCTCTCACCACTGGTGTCCCCCAGGGCTCAGTTCTAGGCCCTCTCCTATTCTCGCTATACACCAAGTCACTTGGCACTGTCATATCCTCACATGGCCTCTCCTATCATTGCTACGCTGACGACACACAACTAATCTTCTCCTTTCCCCCTTCTGATAACCAGGTGGCGAATTGCATCTCTGCATGTCTGGCAGACATATCAGTATAGATGACAGATCACCACCTCAAGCTGAACCTCGGCAAGACGGAGCTGCTCTTCCTCCCGGGGAAGGACTGCCCGTTCCATGATCTCGCCATCACGGTTGACAACTCCGTTGTGTCCTCCTCCCATAGTGCGAAGAGCCTTGGCGTGACCCTGGACAACACCCTGTCGTTCTCCGCTAACATCAAGGCGGTGACCCGATCCTGTAGGTTCATGCTCTACAACATTCGGAGAGTACGACCCTGCCTTACACAGGAAGCGGCACAGGTCCTAATCCAGGCACTTGTCATCTCCCGTCTGGATTACTGCAACTCGCTGTTGGCTGGGCTCCCTGCCTGTGCCATTAAACCCCTACAACTCATCCAGAATGCCGCAGCCCGTCTGGTGTTCAACCTTCCCAAGTTCTCTCACGTCACCCCGCTCCTCCGCACACTCCACTGGCTTCCAGTTGAAGCTCATATCTGCTACAAGACCATGGTGCTTGCCTACGGAGCTGTGAGGGGAACGGCACCTCCGTACCTTCAGGCTCTGATCAGTCCCTACACCCAAATGAGGGCACTGCATTCATCCACCTCTGCCCTGCTGGCTCCCCTACCTCTGCGGAAGCATAGTTCCCGCTCAGCCCAGTCAAAACTGTTCGCTGCTCTGGCACCCCAATGGTGGAACAAGCTCCCTCACGACGCCAGGACAGCGGAGTCACTCACCACCTTCCGGAGACATTTGAAACACCACCTCTTTAAGGAATACCTGGGATAGGATAAAGTAATCCTTCTACCACCCCCAAAAAAAAAAAAAAAAAAAAAAAACATTGTAAAGTGGTTCTCACTGGCTATAAGGTGAATGCACCTATTTGTAAGTCGCTCTGGATAAGAGCGTCTGCTAAATGACGTAAATCAATCAATTTCAATTTTATTTTATATAGCCCTTCTTACATCAGCTAATATCTCGAAGTGCTGTACAGAAACCCAGCCTAAAACCCCAAACAGCTAGTAATGCAGGTGTAGAAGCACGGTGGCTAGGAAAAACTCCCTAGAAAGGCGAAAGCCTAGGAAGAAACCTAGAGAGGAACCAGGCTATGAGGGGTGGCCAGTCCTCTTCTGGCTGTGCCGGGTGGAGATTATAACAGAACCATGCCAAGATGTTCAAAAATGTTCATAAGTGACAAGCATGGTCAAATAATAATCAGGAATAAATCTCAGTTGGCTTTTCATAGCCGATCATTAAGAGTTGAAAACAGCAGGTCTGGGACAGGTAGGGGTTCCATAACCGCAGGCAGAACAGTTGAAACTGGAATAGCAGCAAGGCCAGGCGGACTGGGGACAGCAAGGAGTCACCACGGACGGTAGTCCCGACGTATGGTCCTAGGGCTCAGGTCTCTCAGTTGGCTTTTCATAGCCGATCATTAAAGAGTTGAAAACAGCAGGTCTGGGACAGGTAGGGGTTTCGTAGCCGCAGGCAGAACAGTTGAAACTGGAATAGCAGCAAGGCCAGGCGGACTGGGGACAGCAAGGTGTCATCATGCCCGGTAGTCCTGACGTATGGTCCTAGGGCTCAGGTTCTCAGAGAGAAAGAGAGAACGAGAGAATTAGAGAGAGCATACTTAAATTCACACAGGACACTGGATAAGACAGGAGAAGTACTCCAGGTATAACCAACTAACCCCAGCCCCCGACACATAAACTACTGCAGCATAAATACTGGAGGCTGAGACAGGAGCGGTCCGGAGACACTGTGGCCCCATCCGAAGAAACCCCGGACAGGGCCAAACAGGAAGGATATAACCCCACCCACTCCGCCAAAGCACAGCCCCCGCACCACTAGAGGGATATCCCCAACCACCAACTTACAATCCTGAGACAAGGCCGAGTATAGCCCACAGAGGTCTCCACCACAGCACAAACCAAGGGGGGCGCCAACTCCAGACAGGAAGATCACGTCAGTAACTCAACCCACTCAAGTGACGCACCCCTCCCAGGGACGGCATGAAAGAGCACCAGCAAGCCAGTGACTCAGCCCCTGCAACAGGGTTAGAGGCAGAGAACCCCAGTGGAGAGGGGAACCGGCCCGGCAGAGACAGCAAGGGCTGTTCGTTGCTCCAGCCTTTCCGTTCACCTTCACACTCCTGGGCCAGACTACACTCAATCATATGACCTACTGAAGAGATAAGTCTTCAGTAAAGACTTAAAGGTTGAGACCGAGTCTGCGTCTCTCACATGGGTAGGCAGACTGTTCCATAAAAATGGAGATCTATAGGAGAAAGCCCTGCCTCCCGCTGTTTGCTTAGAAATTCTAGGGACAATTAGGAGGCCTGCGTCTTGTGACCGTAGCGTACGTATTGGTATGTACGGCAGGACCAACTCGGAAAGATAGGTAGGAGCAAGCCCATGTAACGCTTTATAGGTTAACAGTAAAACCTTGAAATCAGCCCTTGCCTTAACAGGAAGCCAGTGTAGGGAAGCTAGCACTGGAGTAATATGATCAAATTTCTTGGTTCTAGTCAGGATTCTAGCAGCCGTATTTAGCACTAACTGAAGTTTATTTAGTGCTTTATCCGGGTAGCCGGAAAATAGAGCATTGCAGTAGTCTAACCTAGAAGTAACAAATGCATGGATTAATTTTTCTGCATCATTTTTGGACAGAAAATTTCTGATTTTTGCAATGTTACGTAGATGGAAAAAAGCTGTCCTTGAAACAGTCTTGATATGTTCGTCAAAAGAGAGATCAGGGTCAAGAGTAACACCGAGGTCCTTCACAGTTTTATTTGAGACGACTTTACAACCATCTAGATGAATTGTCAGATTTAACAGAAGATCTCTTTGTTTCTTGGGACCTAGAACAAGCATCTCTGTTTTGTCCGAGTTTAAAAGTAAAACGTTTTCAGCCATCCACTTCCTTATGTCTGAAACACAGGCTTCTAGCGAGGGCAATTTTGGGGCTTCACCATGTTTCATTGAAATGTACAGCTGTGTGTCATCCGCATAGCAGTGAAAGTTAACATTATGTTTTCGAATAACATCCCCAAGAGGTAAAATATATAGTGAAAACAATAGTGGTCCTAAAACGGAACCTTGAGGAACACCGAAATGTACAGTTGATTTGTCGGAGGACAGACCATTCACAGAGACAAACTGATATCTTTCCGACAGGTAGGATCTAAACCAGGCCAGAACTTGTCCGTGTAGACCAATTTGGGTTTCCAGTCTCTCCAAAAGAATGTGGTGATCGATGGTGTCAAAGGCAGCACTAAGGTCTAGTAGCACGAGGACAGATGCAGAGCCTCGGTCTGACGCCATTAAAAGGTCATTTACCACCTTCACAAGTGCAGTCTCAGTGCTATGATGGGGTCTAAAACCAGACTGAAGCATTTCGTATACATTGTTTGTCTTCAGAAAGGCAGTGAGTTGCTGCGCAACAGCTTTTTCTAAAATTTTTGAGAGGAATGGAAGATTCGATATAGGGCCGATAGTTTTTTATATTTTCCGGGTCAAGGTTTGGCTTTTTCAAGAGAGGCTTTATCACTGCCACTTTTAGTGAGTTTGGTACACATCCGGTGGATAGAGAGCTGTTTATTATGTTCAACATAGGAGGGCCAAGCACAGGAAGCAGCTCCTTCAGCAGTTTAGTAGGAATAGGATCCAGTATGCAGCTTGAAGGTTTAGAGGCCATGATTATTTTCATCATTGTGTCAAGAGATATAGTACTAAAACACTTAAGTGTCTCTCCCGATCCCAGGCCCTCGCAGAGTCTGTGCAGATCCAGGACAGCTAAGCCCTGGAGGAATACGCAGATTCAAAGAGGAGTCCGTAATTTGCTTTCTAATGGTCATGATCTTTTCCTCAAAGAAGTTCATGAATTTATCACTGCTGAAGTGAAAGCCATCCTCTCTTGGGGAATGCTGCTTTTTAGTTAGCTTTGCAACAGTATCAAAAAGAAATTTTGGATTGTTCTTATTTTCCTCAATTAAGTTGGAAAAGTAGGATGATCGAGCAGCAGTGAGGGCTCTTCGGTACTGCACGGTACTGTCTTTCCAAGCTAGTCGGAAGACTTCCAGTTTGGTGTGGCGCCATTTCCGTTCCAATTTCCTGGAAGCTTGCTTCAAAGCTCGGGTATTTTCTGTATACCAGGGAGCTAGTTTCTTATGACAAATGTTTTTCGTTTTTAGGGGTGCAACTGCATCTAGGGTATTGCGCAAGGTTAAATTGAGTTCCTCAGTTAAGTGGTTAACTGATTTTTGTCCTCTGACGTCCTTGGGTAGGCAGAAGGAGTCTGGAAGGGCATCAATGAATTTTTGTGTTGTTTGAGAATTTATAGCACGACTTTTGATGCTCCTTGGTTGGGGTCTGAGCAGATTATTTGTTGCGATTGCAAATGTAAATGTAAATGTCTTACAATAAGTGCCCTGGGATCTTTAGTGACCACAGAGTCAGGACACCAGTTTACAGTTTTATACATTTACGTCATTTAGCAGACGCTCTTATCCAGAGCGACTTACAAATTGGTGCATTCACCTTATGATAGCCAGTGGGACAACCACTTTACAATATATATATATTTTTTTTTTTTTTGGGTGGGGTAAGGTGGGGTAGAAGGATTACTTTATCCTATCCCAGGTATTCCTTAAAGAGGTGGGGTTTCAAGTGTCTCCGGAAGGTGGTGAGTGACTCCGCTGTCCTGGCGTCGTGAGGGAGCTTGTTCCACCATTGGGGTGCCAGAGCAGCGAACAGTTTTGACTGGGCTGAGCGGGAACTATGCTTCCGCAGAGGTAGGGGGGCCAGCAGGCCAGAGGTGGATGAACGCAATGCCCTCGTTTGGGTGTAGGGACTGATTTTACAATCACTTTGGCACTAATTTCATTTTTCAAAACTCTAGACACAAAACGGTCATCACTTGTAACACAGGCTGTCCAATGTTCAAAACATTGCATTGTGCATTCATATCTTTAAAGAAATCTTGCACTTGCACAATCATCGGTTCAAAAAACAAATTTATTGTGAAATACCAATGAAACGTTAATTTAGATCACCCACACACAAGCAACCAATAGTTTCACTGTGTCATTGTTCGTACAATCATGAAATATTGTAGTACAAAATAGGTGATACATGTTTCATTATGGTACTACATGTAAATACATCCCTGTAAAAGTACTGCAGTAGTAGAGAGAATACTACAGACACAGTGGAATCATTGAACAAAATCTGAAATATATTGATGAAAAACAATACAGTACTGTAAAACATCAAATGCAGTGTTCCTCAACTTGCTTGCTTGTACTGTAAAAAGCAAAACATAGGAGTGATTACTGTACTTCTACATTTTCATCAACTCCGTCTTGTGGATTTGGCCACTGGTTCTCATCTACATCACAATGGATGTTTTCATTAACCAAACATCTTGGAAAAAACCTTCGGGCATGGCGAATCCAGGCCTGACACTGGTCTGCCGTGATGTCATTGCATGCGTCATCCATGGCCTGGAGAAGAGTGACTTGTTCATGAGGGCGCCTATCATAAACCTTTCATCTCCATGTGGAGGAAAATTCCTCAATCGGGTTAAGGAAAGGAGAGTATGGGGGTAAATACAGGGTGGTAAATTGTGCATGGGCCTGAAACCATGCTTGGACCATATGAGCATGGTGGAACCTGACATTATCCCACACAATGACATAGGTCACGCCATCGGCTCTACAGACCTGATCGAGCTCATCAAGGAAGGTTACAAGGAGAGATGCATTATATGATCCAATACGAGGTCTGCGTCCCACCACACCATCTTCTGATGTAGCCGCACACATGGTAATGTTGGCCCCACGTTGTCCAGGTACTTGGATGGTTGCCCGCTGGCCAATGAAATTCTGACCTCTCCTCCTTGTCTTGGCCAGGTTAAAGCCTGCCTCATCCAAATATATGAATTTGTGATGGTTGTCATCAGCATCCAGCTCCATCACCCTCTAAAAATACATTTTGGAAAGAGATTTACTGATTACTGTACAACGTAGAATTATTAGGGAATTTTATTATAACAGCCATCTTGAAACTGAACATACTCAGTCCTCATTTGCTTCACTCTGTCTGCATTACTTTCAAAAGGCACACGGTATAGTTGTTTCAAAGATTCCTGGTGCCTTTTCAGCATGCGTGCAATAGTCGGCAAACTTATGGATTCCACATTGTTAAACATGTCTTCATTGTCCAAGATATGCTGGCGAATTTCTGTAAGGCGAATATCATTTCTGGCCAGAACCAAATCAACCACAGCCTGCTCTTGTTGGTCAGTCAGAATTTTGCCTCTGCCTCCCCTATTTGGCCTAGTCTCAATTCTACAGGGAACATTACAGTAAGAAGACACTTGGTCACATCATCTACTCTGTGATACACATTGGTATGCAGTCATTTGACAATTGAGAGTAGCATAATGTTTAGTGCATGCTGACGACTTACCGGTTCTCATTGCGGGAAGTTCTGATTATTGAGGCCACGGTTGACCTTCTGAGGTTTGGTTGTATCATTGTAGCCGCCTCAGTCATTGTCATGCCATGATTTATGACATGGTCTACAACTATTGCTCGGATTTCATTGGTCACTCTTTGCTGTTGCTGCCGCTGTCTTGGTCCGTGGCCTTGTCCTCTACCACGTTCCCCCACACCTCTCAAACGAGGCCCACGACCACCTCTCAGAAGGGGTGCTTGTCCCCTGCCATTCCTTTGACCAACACGTCTTCCTCGTCTTCCTCCCACCACTGCTTGACCTCTATTGTGACCTGGATCACCTGCCGGCTCCATGTTACAGTATGTAAAGCTATGTTGTTGCAAGTGGATCCCAATCAATTCTTTATATACTCGTTCCACAATGTGAACTCAATCATCAGTAACGAGTTGGCAGAATTGGACAGCAATTACAAGGGCCTGCATCCATATAGTGCAGTACCGTCAATACTGTAAATAGTCTGAAAAGGTGGTACATGGGACCATAGAAACGGTGTCTGATAAAGAATGATGGTGAAATATTACATCCATAGATAATGTAGTCTAATTGGTTCATGCTCCACGCTAATTGGTGACAATGAATCTCGTTATCTTGAAACTTTCATGATCTAAACATGGAATATTGTTTGTCTGTTTCCATACAACTATGCATTAAGAGTAATGCAACAGTTACTTTTCATTTTGAGCAGTTGTATCAATTGATAGTTAGACACTCATCTACATTTGTAATGAGTGAATTGCCTTTTGAAATAGTAGTACTTTGATGTTAAGTGGTGTCATATTGAACAGGTGATTTTTGTTAAATGAACAAATGATCTTAGTTTTATGTGTATTGTATCCAAGCAATTGAAAAAAGTGTTAGTGTTTTGAAAAATGACGTCAAGGTTCTGAAATGAGTGCCAAAGTGATTGTAAAAAACTGTAACTTCCCATCTGAAAGACAGCATCCTACACAGGGTAATGTCCCCGATCACTGCCCTGGGGAAGTGAGATATATAGACATCTTTCTTAGACCAGAGGAAAGAGTGCCCCCTACTGGCCCTCCAACACCACTTCCAGCAGCATCTGGTCTCCCATCCAGGGCCAACGCTGCGTAGCTTGAGAGGCCAGCCAGCAGTGGGATGCAGGGTGGGATGCTGCGTCCTTCAGCAGCCTGAATGAGCCAAAATTAGGAACACTGCTTACACATGGTAAACCATCTTAGGAGGGCACATCGCTGACAGATCCTATACCTCCCTGATAGCTCCTACAGTGGGGGAAAAAGTATTTAGTCAGCCACCAATTGTGCAAGTTCTCCCACTTAAAAAGATGAGAGAGGCCTGTAATTTTCATCATAGGTACACGTCAACTATGACAGACAAAATGAGAAAAAGAAATCCAGAAAATCACATTGTAGGATTTTTAATGAATTTATTTGCAAATTATGGTGGAAAATAAGTATTTGGTCAATAACAAAAGTTTCTCAATACTTTGTTATATACCCTTTGTTGGCAATGATACAGGTCAAATGTTTTCTGTAAGTCTTCACAAGGTTTTCACACACTGTTGCTGGTATTTTGGCCCATTCCTCCATGCAGATCTCCTCTAGAGCAGTGATGTTTTGGGGCTGTCGCTGGGCAACACGGACTTTCAACTCCCTCCAAAGATTTTCTATGGGGTTGAGATCTGGAGACTGGCTAGGCCACTCCAGGACCTTGAAATGCTTCTTACGAAGCCACGCCTTCGTTGCCCGGGCGGTGTGTTTGGGATCATTGTCATGCTGAAAGACCCAGCCACGTTTCATCTTCAATGCCCTTGCTGATGGAAGGAGGTTTTCACTCAAAATCTCACGATACATGGCCCCATTCATTCTTTCCTTTACACGGATCAGTCATCCTGGTCCCTTGGCAGAAAAACAGCCCCAAAGCATGATGTTTCCACCCCCATGCTTCACAGTAGGTATGGGGTTCTTTGGATGCAACTCAGCATTCTTTGTCCTCCAAACACGACGAGTTGAGTTTTTACCAAAAAGTTCTATTTTGGTTTCATCTGACCGTATTACATTCTCCCAATCCTCTTCTGGATCATCCAAATGCACTCTAGCAAACTTCAGACGGGCCTGGACATGTACTGGCTTAAGCAGGGGGACACGTCTGGCACTGCAGGATTTGAGTCCCTGGCGGCGTAGTGTGTTACTGATGGTAGGCTTTGTTACTTTGGTCCCAGCTCTCTGCAGGTCATTCACTATGTCCCCCCGTGTGGTTCTGGGATTTTTGCTCACCGTTCTTGTGATCATTTTGACCCCACGGGGTGAGATCTTGCGTGGAGCCCCAGATCGAGGGACATTATCAGTGGTCTTGTATGTCTTCCATTTCCTAATAATTGCTCCCACAGTTGATTTCTTCAAACCAAGCTGCTTACCTATTGCAGATTCAGTCTTCCCAGCCTGGTGCAGGTCTACAATTTTGTTTCTGGTGTCCTTTGACAGCTCTTTGGTCTTGGCCATAGTGGAGTTTGGAGTGTGACTGTTTGAGGTTGTGGACAGGTGTCTTTTATACTGATAACAAGTTCAAGACGGTGCCATTAATACAGGTAACGAGTGGAGGACAGAGGAGCCTCTTAAAGAAGAAGTTACAGGTCTGTGAGAGCCAGAAATCTTGCTTGTTTGTAGGTGACCAAATACTTACTTTCCACCATAATTTGCAAATAAATTCATTAAAAATCCTACAAGGTGATTTTCTGCAAAAAAAATTCTCAATTTGTCTGTCATAGTTGACGTGTACCTATGATGAAAATTACAGGCCTCTCTCATCTTTTTAAGTGGGAGAACTTGCACAATTGGTGGCTGACTAAATACTTTTTTCCCCACTGTATATCTACCTGATAGTTCCTATACCTGCCTGATAGTTCCTATACCTACCTGATAGTTCCTATACCTCCCTGATAGTTCCTATACCTCCCTGATAGTTCCTATACCTCCCTGATAGTTCATATACCTCCCTGATAGTTCATATACCTCCCTGATAGTTCCTATACCTCCCTGATAGTTCCTATACCTCCCTGATAGTTCCTATACCTACCTGATAGTTCCTATACCTCCCTGATAGTTCCTATACCTCCCTGGTAGTTCCTATACCTCCCTGATAGTTCCTATACCTCCCTGATAGTTCTTATACCTCCCTGATAGTTCCTATACCTACCTGATAGTTCTTATATCTACCTGATATTTCCTATACCTCCCTGATAGTTCCTATACCTCCCTGATAGTTCTTATACCTCCCTGATAGTTCCTATACCTACCTGATAGTTCTTATATCTACCTGATATTTCCTATACCTCCCTGATAGTTCCTATACCTCCCTGATAGTTCCTATACCTACCTGATAGTTCCTATACCTACCTGATAGTTCTTATATCTACCTGATATTTCCTATACCTCCCTGATAGTTCCTATACCTCCCTGATAGTTCCTATACCTACCTGATAGTTCTTATATCTACCTGATAGTTCCTATACCTACCTGATAGTTCTTATACCTCCCTGATAGTTCCTATACCTACCTGATAGTTCTTATATCTACCTGATATTTCCTATACCTCCCTGATAGTTCCTATACCTACCTGATAGTTCTTATATCTACCTGATAGTTCCTATACCTACCTGATAGTTCTTATATCTACCTGATATTTCCTATACCTCCCTGATAGTTCCTATACCTCCCTGATAGTTCCTATACCTCCCTGATAGTTCCTATACCTCCCTGATAGTTCCTATACCTCCCTGATAGTTCTTATACCTCCCTGATATTTCCTATACCTACCTGATAGTTCTTCTATCTACCTGATATTTCCTATACCTCCCTGATAGTTCCTATACCTCCCTGATAGTTCCTATACCTACCTGATAGTTCCTATACCTACCTGATAGTTCTTATATCTACCTGATAGTTCTTATATCTACCTGATAGTTCCTATACCTCCCTGATAGTTCCTATACCAACCTGATAGTTCTTATATCTACCTGATATTTCCTATACCTCCCTGATAGTTCCTATACCTACCTGATAGTTCCTATACCTACCTGATAGTTCCTATACCTCCCTGATAGTTCTTATATCTACCTGATAGTTCCTATACCTACCTGATAGTTCTTATACCTCCCTGATAGTTCCTATACCTACCTGATAGTTCTTATATCTACCTGATATTTCCTATACCTCCCTGATAGTTCCTATACCTACCTGATAGTTCTTATATCTACCTGATAGTTCCTATACCTACCTGATAGTTCTTATATCTACCTGATATTTCCTATACCTCCCTGATAGTTCCTATACCTCCCTGATAGTTCCTATACCTCCCTGATAGTTCCTATACCTCCCTGATAGTTCCTATACCTCCCTGATAGTTATTATACCTCCCTGATATTTCCTATACCTACCTGATAGTTCTTCTATCTACCTGATATTTCCTATACCTCCCTGATAGTTCCTATACCTCCCTGATAGTTCCTATACCTACCTGATAGTTCCTATACCTACCTGATAGTTCTTATATCTACCTGATAGTTCTTATATCTACCTGATAGTTCCTATACCTCCCTGATAGTTCCTATACCAACCTGATAGTTCCTATACCTCCCTGATAGTTCCTATACCAACCTGATAGTTCTTATATCTACCTGATATTTCTTATACCTACCTGATAGTTCCTATACCTCCCTGATAGTTCTTATATCTACCTGATAGTTCCTATACCTCCCTGATAGTTCTTATACCTCCCTGATAGTTCCTATACCTCCCTGATAGTTCCTATACCAACCTGGTAGTTCCTATACCTCCCTGATAGTTCCTATACCTACCTGATAGTTCTTATATCTACCTGATATTTCCTATACCAACCTGGTAGTTCCTATACCTCCCTGATAGTTCCTATACCTCCCTGATAGTTCCTATACCTCCCTGATAGTTCCTATACCTCCCTGATAGTTCCTATACCTCTCTGATAGTTCCTATACCTCCCTGATAGTTCCTATACCTCCCTGATAGTTCCTATACCTCCCTGATAGTTCCTATACCTCCCTGATAGTTCCTATACCTCCCTGATAGTTCCTATACCTACCTGATAGTTCTTCTATCTACCTGATATTTCCTATACCTCCCTGATAGTTCCTATACCTACCTGATAGTTCCTATACCTCCCTGATAGTTCTTATACCTCCCTGATAGTTCCTATACCTACCTGATAGTTCTTATATCTACCTGATATTTCCTATACCTACCTGATAGTTCCTATACCTACCTGATAGTTCCTATACCTCCCTGATAGTTCTTATACCTCCCTGATAGTTCTTATACCTCCCTGATAGTTCCTATACCTACCTGATAGTTCTTATATCTACCTGATATTTCCTATATCTACCTGATATTTCCTATACCTACCTGATAGTTCCTATACCTACCTGATAGTTCCTATACCTCCCTGATAGTTCTTATACCTCCCTGATAGTTCCTATACCTACCTGATAGTTCTTCTATCTACCTGATATTTCTTATACCTCCCTGATATTTCCTATACCTACCTGATAGTTCCTATACCTACCTGATAGTTCCTATACCTCCCTGATAGTTCCTATACCTACCTGATAGTTCCTATACCTCCCTGATAGTTCTTATACCTCCCTGATAGTTCTTATACCTCCCTGATAGTTCCTATACCTACCTGATAGTTCTTATATCTACCTGATATTTCCTATACCTACCTGATAGTTCCTATACCTACCTGATAGTTCCTATACCTCCCTGATAGTTCTTATACCTCCCTGATAGTTCCTATACCTACCTGATAGTTCTTCTATCTACCTGATATTTCTTATACCTCCCTGATATTTCCTATACCTACCTGATAGTTCCTATACCTACCTGATAGTTCCTATACCTCCCTGATAGTTCCTATACCTACCTGATAGTTCCTATACCTCCCTGATAGTTCTTATACCTCCCTGATAGTTCTTATACCTCCCTGATAGTTCCTATACCTACCTGATAGTTCTTATATCTACCTGATATTTCCTATACCTACCTGATAGTTCCTATACCTACCTGATAGTTCCTATACCTCCCTGATAGTTCTTATACCTCCCTGATAGTTCCTATACCTACCTGATAGTTCTTCTATCTACCTGATAGTTCCTATACCTCCCTGATAGTTCCTATACCTACCTGATAGTTCTTCTATCTACCTGATATTTCCTATACCAACCTGGTAGTTCCTATACCTCCCTGATAGTTCCTATACCTCCCTGATAGTTCCTATACCTCCCTGATAGTTCCTATACCTCCCTGATAGTTCCTATACCTCTCTGATAGTTCCTATACCTCCCTGATAGTTCCTATACCTCCCTGATATTTCCTATACCTACCTGATAGTTCCTATACCTACCTGATAGTTCCTATACCTCCCTGATAGTTATTATACCTCCCTGATAGTTCCTATACCTACCTGATAGTTCTTCTATCTACCTGATAGTTCCTATACCTCCCTGATACTTCCTATACCTCCCTGATAGTTCCTATACCTACCTGATAGTTCTTCTATCTACCTGATAGTTCCTATACCTCCCTGATAGTTCCTATACCTACCTGATAGTTCTTCTATCTACCTGATATTTCCTATACCTCCCTGATAGTTCCTATACCTCCCTGATAGTTCCTATACCTACCTGATAGTTCTTATATCTACCTGATATTTCCTATACCTACCTGATAGTTCCTATACCTACCTGATAGTTCCTATACCTCCCTGATAGTTCTTATACCTCCCTGATAGTTCTTATACCTCCCTGATAGTTCCTATACCTACCTGATAGTTCTTATATCTACCTGATATTTCCTATATCTACCTGATATTTCCTATACCTACCTGATAGTTCCTATACCTACCTGATAGTTCCTATACCTCCCTGATAGTTCTTATACCTCCCTGATAGTTCCTATACCTACCTGATAGTTCTTCTATCTACCTGATATTTCTTATACCTCCCTGATATTTCCTATACCTACCTGATAGTTCCTATACCTACCTGATAGTTCCTATACCTCCCTGATAGTTCCTATACCTACCTGATAGTTCCTATACCTCCCTGATAGTTCTTATACCTCCCTGATAGTTCTTATACCTCCCTGATAGTTCCTATACCTACCTGATAGTTCTTATATCTACCTGATATTTCCTATACCTACCTGATAGTTCCTATACCTACCTGATAGTTCCTATACCTCCCTGATAGTTCTTATACCTCCCTGATAGTTCCTATACCTACCTGATAGTTCTTCTATCTACCTGATATTTCTTATACCTCCCTGATATTTCCTATACCTACCTGATAGTTCCTATACCTACCTGATAGTTCCTATACCTCCCTGATAGTTCCTATACCTACCTGATAGTTCCTATACCTCCCTGATAGTTCTTATACCTCCCTGATAGTTCTTATACCTCCCTGATAGTTCCTATACCTACCTGATAGTTCTTATATCTACCTGATATTTCCTATACCTACCTGATAGTTCCTATACCTACCTGATAGTTCCTATACCTCCCTGATAGTTCTTATACCTCCCTGATAGTTCCTATACCTACCTGATAGTTCTTCTATCTACCTGATAGTTCCTATACCTCCCTGATAGTTCCTATACCTACCTGATAGTTCTTCTATCTACCTGATATTTCCTATACCAACCTGGTAGTTCCTATACCTCCCTGATAGTTCCTATACCTCCCTGATAGTTCCTATACCTCCCTGATAGTTCCTATACCTCCCTGATAGTTCCTATACCTCTCTGATAGTTCCTATACCTCCCTGATAGTTCCTATACCTCCCTGATATTTCCTATACCTACCTGATAGTTCCTATACCTACCTGATAGTTCCTATACCTCCCTGATAGTTATTATACCTCCCTGATAGTTCCTATACCTACCTGATAGTTCTTCTATCTACCTGATAGTTCCTATACCTCCCTGATAGTTCCTATACCTCCCTGATAGTTCCTATACCTACCTGATAGTTCTTCTATCTACCTGATAGTTCCTATACCTCCCTGATAGTTCCTATACCTACCTGATAGTTCTTCTATCTACCTGATATTTCCTATACCTCCCTGATAGTTCCTATACCTCCCTGATAGTTCCTATACCTACCTGATAGTTCTTCTATCTACCTGATATTTCCTATACCTCCCTGATATTTCCTATACCTCCCTGATAGTTCCTATACCTACCTGATAGTTCCTATACCTACCTGATAGTTCCTATACCTACCTGATAGTTCCTATACCTCCCTGATATTTCCTATACCTCCCTGATAGTTCCTATACCTACCTGATAGTTCTTCTATCTACCTGATATTTCCTATACCTCCCTGATAGTTCCTATACCTACCTGATAGTTCTTCTATCTACCTGATATTTCCTATACCTCCCTGATATTTCCTATACCTACCTGATAGTTCTTCTATCTACCTGATAGTTCCTATACCTCCCTGATAGTTCCTATACCTACCTGATAGTTCTTCTATCTACCTGATATTTCCTATACCTCCCTGATATTTCCTATACCTACCTGATAGTTCTTCCATCTACCTGATAGTTCCTATACCTCCCTGATAGTTCCTATACCAACCTGATAGTTCCTATACCTCCCTGATAGTTCCTATACCTACCTGATAGTTCTTCTATCTACCTGATATTTCCTATACCTCCCTGATAGTTCCTATACCAACCTGGTAGTTCCTATACCTCCCTGATAGTTCCTATACCAACCTGATAGTTCCTATACCTCCCTGATAGTTCCTATACCTACCTGATAGTTCTTCTATCTCCCTGATATTTCCTATACCTCCCTGATAGTTCCTATACCTCCTTGATAGTTCCTATACCTCCCTGATAGTTCCTATACCTCCCTGATAGTTCCTATACCAACCTGATAGTTCCTATACCTCCCTGATAGTTCCTATACCTACCTGATAGTTCTTCTATCTCCCTGATATTTCCTATACCTCCCTGATAGTTCCTATACCTCCCTGATAGTTCCTATACCTCCCTGATAGTTCCTATACCTCCCTGATAGTTCCTATACCTCCCTGATAGTTCCTATACCTACCTGATAGTTCTTATACCTCCCTGATATTTCCTATACCTACCTGATAGTTCTTCTATCTACCTGATATTTCCTATACCTCCCTGATAGTTCATATACCTACCTGATAGTTCTTATACCTCCCTGATAGTTCCTATACCTCCCTGATAGTTCCTATACCTACCTGATAGTTCTTATACCTCCCTGATATTTCCTATACCTACCTGATAGTTCTTATACCTCCCTGATAGTTCCTATACCTCCCTGATAGTTCCTATACCTACCTGATAGTTCTTATACCTCCCTGATATTTCCTATACCTCCCTGATAGTTCCTATACCTCCCTGATAGTTCTTATACCTCCCTGATAGTTCCTATACCTACCTGATAGTTCTTCTATCTACCTGATAGTTCCTATACCTCCCTGATATTTCCTATACCTACCTGATAGTTCTTATACCTCCCTGATAGTTCCTATACCTACCTGATAGTTATTCTATCTACCTGATAGTTCCTATACCTCCCTGATATTTCCTATACCTACCTGATAGTTTTTATACCTCCCTGATAGTTCCTATACCTACCTGATAGTTCTTCTATCTACCTGATAGTTCCTATACCTCCCTGATAGTTCCTATACCTACCTGATAGTTCTTCTATCTACCTGATAGTTCCTATACCTCCCTGATAGTTCCTATACCTCCCTGATAGTTCCTATACCTACCTGATAGTTCCTATACCTCCCTGATATTTCCTATACCTCCCTGATAGTTCCTATACCTCCCTGATAGTTCCTATACCTCCCTGATAGTTCCAATACCTCCCTGATAGTTCCTATACCTCCCTGATAGTTCCTATACCTACCTGATAGTTCCTATACCTCCCTGATATTTCCTATACCTCCCTGATAGTTCCTATACCTCCCTGATAGTTCCTATACCTACCTGATAGTTCCTATACCTCCCTGATATTTCCTATACCTCCCTGATAGTTCCTATACCTCCCTGATAGTTCCTATACCTCCCTGATATTTCCTATACCTCCCTGATAGTTCCTATACCTCCCTGATAGTTCCTATACCTCCCTGATATTTCCTATACCTCCCTGGCATCGGTACATCAATATTCATAAAGCGTCTCAGAGTAGCAGTGCTGATCTAGGACCAGTTTTGCCTTTTAGATCATAATGATTATGTTTATATAGACAGGGGGGACCTGATCCAGGACCAGCACTCCTACTGAATACGGGCCCAGAGCCCTGACACTGATACCTACCTGGCAACAGAACAGGTACTGTTGAAATGTAATTCCTACTCTGTCGAAATACCAGCTCAGTGCCCCAAAAAAAGAAACCAGAGAGAAATAATGAACATATTAATGTGAGATGAAAAATGATTGGCTAAAATACCCCAAATCATACCCTATCACATCCCCTCAATACCCAAATACCCCAAATCATACCCTATCAAATCCCCTCAATACCCAAATACCCCAAATCATACCCTATCACATCCCCTCAATACCCAAATACCCCAAATCATACCCTATCACATCCCCTCAATACCCAAATACCCCAAATCATACCCTATCAAATCCCCTCAATACCCAAATACCCCAATCCAACTCTAACATCACAGCCTACTTCTCAGACTTTGTCCATCGGATGTGAAACATTTGGGTCAAATAGGAGGAGTATATGGGATGCCTTTATATTTACTTCTGATCTGGTGGCATCTGGTCTTATCAGATAAATTATACTCTGCTAAATTCAAGACAAACAGTTTAGAGAACAAGAACACAGGAAGATAAAGAGGTTGAAGTCACAGCGTAGGTCAACTCAGGTTGTCAAATGAGAAAGAAGCTTCCCTCTGACTCCATCTTGATTATTTTGTAACAGAAAAGCAGCTTATCCTACGACTTTGTGTTCTGATATAGCCAACAACATCCCCACTGCAGACACACAGGTCGACCCAGGTCGTCTTCAGCCCCACTGCAGACACACAGGTCGACCCAGGTCGTCTTCAGCCCCACTGCAGACACACAGGTCGACCCAGGTCGTCTTCAGCCCCACTGCAGACACACAGGTCGACCCAGGTCGTCTTCAGCCCCACTGCAGACACACAGGTCGACCCAGGTCGTCTTCAGCCCCACTGCAGACACACAGGTCGACTCCAGGTCGTCTTCAGCCCCACTGCAGACACACAGGTCGACCCAGGTCGTCTTCAGCCCCACTGCAGACACACAGGTCGACCCAGGTCGTCTTCAGCCCCACTGCAGACACACAGGTCGACCCAGGTAGTCTTCAGCCCCACTGCAGACACACAGGTCGACCCCAGGTCGTCTTCAGCCCCACTGCAGACACACAGGTCGACCCAGGTCGTCTTCAGCCCCACAGCAGACACACAGGTCGACCCAGGTCGTCTTCAGCCCCACTGCAGACACACAGGTCGACCCAGGTCGTCTTCAGCCCCACTGCAGACACACAGGTCGACCCAGGTCGTCTTCAGCCCCACTGCAGACACACAGGTCGACCCAGGTCGTCTTCAGCCCCACTGCAGACACACAGGTCGACCCAGGTCGTCTTCAGCCCCACTGCAGACACACAGGTCGACCCAGGTCGTCTTCAGCCCCACAGCAGACACACAGGTCGACCCAGGTCGTCTTCAGCCCCACTGCAGACACACAGGTCGACCCAGGTCGTCTTCAGCCCCACTGCAGACACACAGGTCGACCCAGGTCGTCTTCAGCCCCACAGCAGACACACAGGTCGACCCAGGTCGTCTTCAGCCCCACTGCAGACACACAGGTCGACCCAGGTCGTCTTCAGCCCCACTGCAGACACACAGGTCGACCCAGGTCGTCTTCAGCCCCACTGCAGACACACAGGTCGACCCAGGTCGTCTTCAGCCCCACTGCAGACACACAGGTCGACCCAGGTCGTCTTCAGCCCCACTGCAGACACACAGGTCGACCCAGGTCGTCTTCAGCCCCACTGCAGACACACAGGTCGACCCCAGGTCGTCTTCAGCCCCACTGCAGACACACAGGTCGACCCAGGTCGTCTTCAGCCCCACTGCAGACACACAGGTCGACCCAGGTCGTCTTCAGCCCCACTGCAGACACACAGGTCGACCCAGGTCGTCTTCAGCCCCACTGCAGACACACAGGTCGACCCAGGTCGTCTTCAGCCCCACTGCAGACACACAGGTCGACCCCAGGTCGTCTTCAGCCCCACAGCAGACACACAGGTCGACCCAGGTCGTCTTCAGCCCCACTGCAGACACACAGGTCGACCCAGGTCGATCTTCAGCCCCACTGCAGACACACAGGTCGACCCAGGTCGTCTTCAGCCCCACTGCAGACACACAGGTCGACCCAGGTCGTCTTCAGCCCCACTGCAGACACACAGGTCGACCCAGGTCGTCTTCAGCCCCACTGCAGACACACAGGTCGACCCAGGTCGTCTTCAGCCCCACAGCAGACACACAGGTCGACCCCAGGTCGTCTTCAGCCCCACTGCAGACACACAGGTCGACCCAGGTCGTCTTCAGCCCCACTGCAGACACAGGTCGACCCAGGTCGTCTTCAGCCCCACAGCAGACACACAGGTCGACCCAGGTCGTCTTCAGCCCCACTGCAGACACACAGGTCGACCCAGGTCGTCTTCAGCCCCACTGCAGACACACAGGTCGACCCCAGGTCGTCTTCAGCCCCACTGCAGACACACAGGTCGACCCCAGGTCGTCTTCAGCCCCACTGCAGACACACAGGTCGACCCAGGTCGTCTTCAGCCCCACTGCAGACACACAGGTCGACCCAGGTCGTCTTCAGCCCCACTGCAGACACACAGGTCGACCCAGGTCGATCTTCAGCCCCACTGCAGACACACAGGTCGACCCAGGTCGTCTTCAGCCCCACTGCAGACACACAGGTCGACCCAGGTCGTCTTCAGCCCCACAGCAGACACACAGGTCGACCCAGGTCGTCTTCAGCCCCACTGCAGACACACAGGTCGACCCAGGTCGTCTTCAGCCCCACTGCAGACACACAGGTCGACCCAGGTCGTCTTCAGCCCCACTGCAGACACACAGGTCGACCCAGGTCGTCTTCAGCCCCACTGCAGACATACAGGTCGACCCAGGTCGTCTTCAGCCCCACTGCAGACATACAGTTCGTCTTCATTTGTTCTTTCAAAAGGAAGACATCCTCCAATCATTATGGTCCAAATAAGGACATTTATTCACATTGTTCACGTGGCTCATCTGGAAGTCATTCACGTCATTATTATATTTATTTTATGAGGATTTAGCTCTGTTTCTGATCCCAGGGGAAGGACAGTCAATGGGACTGACTTTTGTATCATAATTATTCAGAGGATTAAAAACACTTGTCTCCCGTATCCTCTTGGATTCAGGAGGAAATTAACTCAAAGCCTTTTCGGAACCAACAGATTAAACCTGGTTAACGTGAGGATAACAGATTAAACCTGGTTAACGTGAGGATAACAGATTAAACCTGGTTAACGTGAGGATACCGTTGCAACAGAGAAACCATATGTTCTAGTGGCACATCTCTCCTGATGGCTAGGCATGCTATATTGCGTCTGGTAATAACTGGATCAAAATGCTGCTGTTTAGACTTGACTGAAACTACACTAAGCCTTTTCCTGATATTCATTCTTTCCCTTTAGTTTATAGTTCTTATCCAAAACGAATATCAAAACCACAAATTCTGCACTGACCACTAAGATATCATAGTTTAATCTTCCTTTGTCGTCTTCAGTACTGATTGTTCCCAGTGAACCAACCGCTGTATGTGAGCTGCAGCACCATGGTAGGACTAGGCCCACAGAGACCCAGGAGTCTGCCATGGTAGGGCTAGGCCCACAGAGACCCAGGAGTCTGCCATGGTAGGGCTAGGCCCACAGAGACCCAGGAGTCTGCCATGGTAGGGCTAGGCCCACAGAGACCCAGGAGTCTGCCATGGTAGGACTAGGCCCACAGAGACCCAGGAGTCTGCCATGGTAGGACTAGGCCCACAGAGACCTAGGAGTCTGCCATGGTAGGACTAGGCCCACAGAGACCCAGGAGTCTGCCATGGTGGGCCTAAGACTAGGCCCACAGAGACCCAGGAGTCTGCCATGGTAGGACTAGGCCCACAGAGACCCAGGAGTCTGCCATGGTGGGCCTAAGACTAGGCCCACAGAGACCCAGGAGTCTGCCATGGTAGGACTAGGCCCACAGAGACCTAGGAGTCTGCCATGGTAGGACTAGGCCCACAGAGACCCAGGAGTCTGCCATGGTAGGGCTAGGCCCACAGAGACCCAGGAGTCTGCCATGGTAGGACTAGGCCCACAGAGACCCAGGAGTCTGCCATGGTAGGACTAGGCCCACAGAGACCCAGGAGTCTGCCATGGTAGGACTAGGCCCACAGAGACCCAGGAGTCTGGGCCACAGAGATAGAGACATTAGTACGATGCCAGTGGATCCATACAGATTACTGAATGAATGTGCTGGAGCCTCCAGAGACTGATCTAGGTGTGGATAAGCACAGACATGATGGGGAACTTGGCCTATGCAATTTAGGCACTTAGTGATGGGGAGGCTGC
This sequence comes from Coregonus clupeaformis, assembly GCF_020615455.1. NCBI lineage: Eukaryota > Metazoa > Chordata > Actinopteri > Salmoniformes > Salmonidae > Coregonus > Coregonus clupeaformis. The sequence goes on along the minus strand of NC_059214.1, from coordinate 53,267,470 downwards.
AGTGAGGAACTTGGCCTATGCAATTAATCCTTAAGAGTCTATTGACACACCCGTATGTCAGTCTAAGTAACACAATAATAAAAAATCCCCATCAAAATCCGTTAGTTTAAGCTAGAGACATCAGGTTGTTTTGCACGGACTCAACCACCGTATCCACCTATGTCGCACTTTCGCATCTGCGGCCCTGACCCTGGATAACCCTGACCCTGGATAACGCTGACCCTGGATAACCCTGACCCTGGATAACCCTGACTGGATAACCCTGACCCTGGATAACCCTGACCCTGGATAACGCTGACCCTGGATAACCCTGACCCTGGATAACCCTGACCCTGGATAACGCTGACCCTGGATAACCCTGACTGGATAACCCTGACCCTGGATAACCCTGACCCTGGATAACCCTGACCCTGGATAACCCTGACCCTGGATATCCCTGACCCTGGATATCCCTGACCCTGGATAACCCTGACCCTGGATAACCCTGACCCTGGATAACCCTGACCCTGGATAACCCTGACCCTGGATATCCCTGACTGGATATCCCTGACCCTGGATAACCCTGACCCTGGATAACCCTGACCCTGGATAACCCTGACCCTGGATAACCCTGACCCTGGATATCCCTGACCCTGGATAACCCTGACCCTGGATATCCCTGACTGGATATCCCTGACCCTGGATATCCCTGACCCTGGATATCCCTGACTGGATAACCCTGACCCTGGATAACCCTGACCCTGGATAACCCTGACCCTGGATATCCCTGACTGGATAACCCTGACCCTGGATAACCCTGACCCTGGATATCCCTGACCCTGGATAACCCTGACCCTGGATAACCCTGACCCTGGATAACCCTGACCCTGGATATCCCTGACTGGATAACCCTGACCCTGGATAACCCTGACCCTGGATAACCCTGACCCTGGATAACCCTGACCCTGGATAACCCTGACCCTGGATATCCCTGACTGGATATCCCTGACCCTGGATAACCCTGACTGGATAACCCTGACCCTGGATAACCCTGACCCTGGATAACCCTGACCCTGGATAACCCTGACCCTGGATAACCCTGACCCTGGATAACCCTGACCCTGGATATCCCTGACCCTGGATAACCCTGACCCTGGATATCCCTGACTGGATAACCCTGACCCTGGATATCCCTGACTGGATAACCCTGACCCTGGATAACCCTGACCCTGGATAACCCTGACCCTGGATAACCCTGACCCTGGATAACCCTGACCCTGGATAACCCTGACCCTGGATAACCCTGACCCTGGATAACCCTGACCCTGGATATCCCTGACCCCTGACCCCTGACCTCTGAGCTAGAACAACATATGCTTCAGCAATCAGGACCTTTTTACATGTATTTTAGTGTGATGTTATTGAAAACATAAGAACTACTACTGTATAGAACTACAACCTACTAAACTACTAATACTATCAATTAAAGTGATGATAACAAATTCATCATCATCATCATCATCATCAGTGCAGTAGATACTGCTGTTACATTGTTCCAATAAGGGCGTGCTCCATGGTCCACCTCTTCAAGCTCCGCCTCCAGTGACAGAGCTCTATGTGCCTTCCTCATCCATAGGGGTTAGCGGGACGCGGCTGCGCCCTATCCCACACGGAGGGGTTTTCAATCCCGTTAACAACTGCTTTTTTACTGGGACGTTAATTGGAATTCGTGGTTTACTTGGTCTGGATTCCCGTTTTGAGAAGAAAGAGTGCAAATGGAACTTCTCTCATATTGACGTCAGCTCGCGGGTGGAAAGCATCTGGAAATACATCTTCCTCCTCAGCGCTACTGTGGGACCTGGAATCTAAGATTACAAGAGTTTTGTGGAGGATCATTTCTTTGAAATGGATTCTTTCTTTGTAGAGGTAAGATACAAGTCTAAACAAAGTCTTTTGAGGCATTGTAGCAGCTCTGAAAAGTTGTTTTATTCCAAAGTGACTGCAGGAGCCGGGAGCGTCTTTGTTACATGTTTACGAGCAGTGAGCACTTTTCATGTCGCGTAGGTTTTTGGGTGGCGGATTGTATTGTCTTTATAGCGGTCCTCTCCTGCTGCAGATGAAAAAACAAACAATAATGGGTTATTTCGCTAGTAAAGGGTGAGACGCTACTATATGGTTTACAGTACTTTATGCAGCAGGATATGTGTTATAGCCTAGTATTAATAGCAGCCAGACACAATAGGCACGCTGAGCTCTGCTCTGGGCTGGGATAGCTCGACCGCTGAGCTCTGCTCTGGGCTGGGATAGCTCGACCGCTGAGCTCTGCTCTGGGCTGGGATAGATCGACCGCAGGATGCAGCTGGACTGTCTGTCCTTGGGACTTACTACAGTTCCACATGTTACACAGTTCTAAATCTCTGTTGTTTAACGCACAAGGAGGAGCCCCCTATCTTAAGTCCAGCCCTGTTGATCTCATCAGACCATAGACCAGGCAGTCTATCCCATTGTGTATGAAGACATCACCCTTCTAATACCCTGTTACCTATGACTCGTACGGGCATAAGCCTAGCTATGTCACTAAGCATGAATGGAGACCGCCCAGCCCCACACGGGAAACACAGAGATAATGTGTCTGAAGTCTACCCTTTGAACCCTGACAAAAGCACGTGTCCTGATCTCTGTTTCCTACGCATTTCCTGCCAGGGTGTGATGTGTCATGTCTAAGTACACACTCACGACCCCTGTGATGTCTTCATGACCCCTGAACTACTAGGGCGCTATTGTTAAACTCCTCCCTTCTCACTCGTCGTCCCATTCTAACCTTCCACCCCATCCCTCTACCCCTTACCCAGCACTTAGCATCCCCTATAACCTTCCACCCCATCCCTCTACCCCTTACCCAGCCCTTAGCATCCCCTATAACCTTCCACCCCATCCCTCTACCCCTTACCCAGCCCTTAGCATCCCCTATAACCTTCCACCCCATCCCTCTACCCCTTACCCAGCCCTTAGCATCCCCTATAACCTTCCACCCCATCCCTCTACCCTTACCCAGCCCTTAGCATCCCCTATAAACTTCCACCCCATCCCTCCACCCCTTACCCAGCCCTTAGCATCCCCTATAACCTTCCACCCCATCCCTCCACCCCTTACCCAGCCCTTAGCATCCCCTATAACCTTCCACCCCATCCCTCTACCCCTTACCCAGCACTTAGCATCCCCTATAACCTTCCACCCCATCCCTCCACCCCTTACCCAGCCCTTAGCATCCCATTCTAACCTTCCACCCCATCCCTCCACCCCTTACCCAGCCCTTAGCATCCCCTATAACCTTCCACCCCATCCCTCCACCCCTTACCCAGCCCTTAGCATCCCCTATAACCTTCCACCCCATCCCTCCACCCCTTACCCAGCCCTTAGCATCCCCTATAACCTTCCACCCCATCCCTCTACCCCTTACCCACCCCTTAGCATCCCCTATAACCTTCCACCCCATCCCTCTACCCCTTACCCAGCCCCTTAGCATCCCCTATAACCTTCCACCCCATCCCTCTACCCCTTACCCAGCCCTTAGCATCCCCTATAACCTTCCACCCCATCCCTCCACCCCTTACCCAGCCCTTAGCATCCCCTATAACCTTCCACCCCATCCCTCCACCCCTTACCCAGCCCTTAGCATCCCCTCTAACCTTCCACCCCATCCCTCCACCCCTTACCCAGCCCTTAGCATCCCCCTCTAACCTTCCACCCCATCCCTCTACCCCTTACCCAGCCCTTAGCATCCCCTATAACCTTCCACCCCATCCCTCCACCCCTTACCCAGCCCTTAGCATCCCCTATAACCTTCCACCCCATCCCTCCACCCCTTACCCAGCCCTTAGCATCCCCTATAACCTTCCACCCCATCCCTCCACCCCTTACCCAGCCCTTAGCATCCCCTCTAACCTTCCACCCCATCCCTCCACCCCTTACCCAGCCCTTAGCATCCCATTCTAACCTTCCACCCCATCCCTCTACCCCTTACCCAGCCCTTAGCATCCCCTATAACCTTCCACCCCATCCCTCTACCCCTTACCCAGCCCTTAGCATCCCCTATAACCTTCCACCCCATCCCTCCACCCCTTACCCAGCCCTTAGCATCCCCTATAACCTTCCACCCCATCCCTCCACCCCTTACCCAGCCCTTAGCATCCCCTATAACCTTCCACCCCATCCCTCTACCCCCTTACCCAGCCCTTAGCATCCCCTATAACCTTCCACCCCATCCCTCTACCCCTTACCCAGCCCTTAGCATCCCCTATAACCTTCCACCCCATCCCTCCACCCCTTACCCAGCACTTAGCATCCCCTCTAACCTTCCACCCCATCCCTCCACCCCTTACCCAGCCCTTAGCATCCCCTATAACCTTCCACCCCATCCCTCTACCCCTTACCCAGCCCTTAGCATCCCCTATAACCTTCCACCCCATCCCTCCACCCCTTACCCAGCACTTAGCATCCCATTCTAACCTTCCACCCCATCCCTCTACCCCTTACCCAGCCCTTAGCATCCCCTATAAACTTCCACCCCATCCCTCCACCCCTTACCCAGCCCTTAGCATCCCCTATAACCTTCCACCCCATCCCTCTACCCCTTACCCAGCACTTAGCATCCCATTCTAACCTTCCACCCCATCCCTCTACCCCTTACCCAGCCCTTCGCATCCCCTATAAACTTCCACCCCATCCCTCCACCCCTTACCCAGCCCTTAGCATCCCCTATAACCTTCCACCCCTTACCCAGCCCTTAGCATCCCCTATAACCTTCCACCCCATCCCTCTACCCCTTACCCAGCCCTTAGCATCCCCTATAACCTTCCACCCCATCCCTCTACCCCTTACCCAGCCCTTAGCATCCCCTCTAACCTTCCACCCCATCCCTCCACCCCTTACCCAGCCCTTAGCATCCCCTCTAACCTTCCACCCCATCCCTCCACCCCTTACCCAGCCCTTAGCATCCCCTATAACCTTCCACTCCATCCCTCCACCCTTACCCAGCCCTTAGCATCCCCTATAACCTTCCACCCCATCCCTCCACCCCTTACCCAGCCCTTAGCATCCCCTCTAACCTTCCACCCCATCCCTCCACCCCTTACCCAGCCCTTAGCATCCCCTATAACCTTCCACCCCATCCCTCCACCCCTTACCCAGCCCTTCGCATCCCCTATAACCTTCCACCCCATCCCTCTACCCCTTACCCAGCCCTTAGCATCCCCTATAACCTTCCACCCCATCCCTCCACCCCTTACCCAGCCCTTAGCATCCCCTCTAACCTTCCACCCCATCCCTCCACCCCTTACCCAGCCCTTAGCATCCCCTATAACCTTCCACCCCATCCCTCCACCCCTTACCCAGCCCTTAGCATCCCCTATAACCTTCCACCCCATCCCTCTACCCCTTACCCAGCCCTTAGCATCCCCTATAACCTTCCACCCCATCCCTCTACCCCTTACCCAGCCCTTAGCATCCCCTATAACCTTCCACCCCATCCCTCTACCCCTTACCCAGCCCTTAGCATCCCCTATAACCTTCCACCCCATCCCTCCACCCCTTACCCAGCCCTTAGCATCCCCTATAACCTTCCACCCCATCCCTCTACCCCTTACCCAGCACTTAGCATCCCATTCTAACCTTCCACCCCATCCCTCTACCCCTTACCCAGCCCTTAGCATCCCCTATAACCTTCCACCCCATCCCTCCACCCCTTACCCAGCCCTTAGCATCCCCTATAACCTTCCACCCCATCCCTCCACCCCTTACCCAGCCCTTAGCATCCCCTATAACCTTCCACCCCATCCCTCTACCCCTTACCCAGCCCTTAGCATCCCCTCTAACCTTCCACCCCATCCCTCTACCCCTTACCCAGCCCTTAGCATCCCCTATAACCTTCCACCCCATCCCTCCACCCCTTACCCAGCCCTTAGCATCCCCTATAACCTTCCACCCCATCCCTCTACCCCTTACCCAGCACTTAGCATCCCATTCTAACCTTCCACCCCATCCCTCTACCCCTTACCCAGCCCTTAGCATCCCCTATAACCTTCCACCCCATCCCTCCACCCCTTACCCAGCCCTTAGCATCCCCTATAACCTTCCACCCCATCCCTCTACCCCTTACCCAGCCCTTAGCATCCCCTATAACCTTCCACCCCATCCCTCCACCCCTTACCCAGCCCTTAGCATCCCCTATAACCTTCCACCCCATCCCTCTACCCCTTACCCAGCCCTTAGCATCCCCTATAACCTTCCACCCCATCCCTCTACCCCTTACCCAGCCCTTAGCATCCCCTATAACTTTCCACCCCATCCCTCCACCCCTTACCCAGCCCTTAGCATCCCCTATAACCTTCCACCCCATCCCTCCACCCCTTACCCAGCCCTTAGCATCCCCTATAACCTTCCACCCCATCCCTCTACCCCTTACCCAGCCCTTAGCATCCCCTATAACCTTCCAGCCCCTGCGTGATGAAAGCACTATCAATATTCACTATACCCATCAATATACACATCAATATACACTATAAACATCAATATATACATCAATATACACATCACTATATAAAATAGACATCAATATACACATCACTATATACTATATACATCAATATATACATCACTATACACAAACATATATACATCAATATACACATCACTATATACACATCACTATACACTATACACATCAATATATAGATCAATATACACATCACTATATACACATCAATATACACTATACACATCACTATACACATCAATATATACATCAATATACACTATACACATCAATATATACATCAATATACACTATACACATCAATATATACATCAATATACACTATACACATCAATATACACATCAATATACACTATACACATCAATATACACATCAGTATACACTATACACATCAATATATACACTATACACAACAATATATACATCAATATTCACTATATACATCAATAATGTTACAGGTTTTTGTTTTTCCATTTATGTTTCGAGGTTAGACGTTAACACATTAGCACGTTAGCATGTAGGGCGCACCGATCCGATTGGTGTCACCTCGTTAGTCAGTATATGTTACACCTCTGCTGGTTGGTCGTCTGGTTTGATGGGAAGGTGTTTCACCTGTGCTGGCCCAGGTGCTATTTAACAGTGTCTGGCCCAGGTGCTATTTAACAGTGTCTGGCCCAGGTGCTATTTAACAGTGTCTGGCCCAGGTGCTATTTAACAGTGTCTGGCCCAGTGCTCCAGTTGCCTTGATAGATGGAGGGTTAACACCTTTAGTTGTCTCTCCCTATTTGATTTCTAGACTAACAATCCTTTATCTGATTTCGTTTTGCTCCACCTTTTTAGTTTGCTTCCTGTCTTTAAGTTTGGTGTGGGTTTTAATTTTGTTAGCCTCTTCTTGGTAAATGTAGTGGGTGTCATGGTGGGTGTCTTTTAGGGCCCAGTTGTTGTTGTTAGTCAGCTTCCAGTGGACCCCCCCATGAGCGTCTTTCAGAACCCCTCCTAAAACCCCACCTGTTTAGTTTTGGTTGTTGTCAGTGACTCTTTGTTAGTTGCCCTTTCTGTTTGAGCAACATTATTTGGTTTTCTTTCTTGATGTATAATTCATCAGATACATTTTTACGTGATTCAGAGAGTAACATATACTTTGTTTTACCTGCATTAAGTACCAATTTCAGTTCAACAAAGGCTTTCTGCAAAGTAATGAAGGCAGACTGAAGCTCCGACAGACACCGTCCCAGCTGTCACCAGACCATTAGACAGGACACTACCCCAGCTGTTACCAGACCATTAGACAGGACACTACCCCAGCTGTTACCAGACCATTAGACAGGACACTACCCCAGCTGTTACCAGACCATTAGACAGGACACTACCCCAGCTGTCACCAGACCATTAGACAGGACACTACCCCAGCTGTCACCAGACCATTAGACAGGACACTACCCCAGCTGTTACCAGACCATTAGACAGGACACTACCCCAGCTGTCACCAGACCATTAGACAGGACACTACCCCAGCTGTCACCAGAACATTAGACAGGACACTACCCCAGCTGTTACCAGACCATTAGACAGGACACTACCCCAGCTGTCACCAGACCATTAGACAGGACACTACCCCAGCTGTCACCAGAACATTAGACAGGACACTACCCCAGCTGTTACCAGACCATTAGACAGGACACTACCCCAGCTGTCACCAGACCATTAGACAGGACACTACCCCAGCTGTCACCAGACCATTAGACAGGACACTACCCCAGCTGTTACCAGACCATTAGACAGGACACTACCCCAGCTGTCACCAGACCATTAGACAGGACACTACCCCAGCTGTCACCAGACCATTAGACAGGACACTACCCCAGCTGTCACCAGACCATTAGACAGGACACTACCCCAGCTGTTACCAGACCATTAGACAGGACACTACCCCAGCTGTCACCAGACCATTAGACAGGACACTACCCCAGCTGTCACCAGACCATTAGACAGGACACTACCCCAGCTGTCACCAGACCATTAGACAGGACACTACACCAGCTGTCACCAGACCATTAGACAGGACACTACCCCAGCTGTCACCAGACCATTAGACAGGACACTACCCCAGCTGTCACCAGACCATTAGACAGGACACTACCCCAGCTGTTACCAGACCATTAGACAGGACACTACCCCAGCTGTCACCAGACCATTAGACAGGACACTACCCCAGCTGTCACCAGACCATTAGACAGGACACTACCCCAGCTGTCACCAGACCATTAGACAGGACACTACCCCAGCTGTTACCAGACCATTAGACAGGACACTACCCCAGCTGTCACCAGACCATTAGACAGGACACTACCCCAGCTGTCACCAGAACATTAGACAGGACACTACCCCAGCTGTTACCAGACCATTAGACAGGACACTACCCCAGCTGTCACCAGACCATTAGACAGGACACTACCCCAGCTGTCACCAGAACATTAGACAGGACACTACCCCAGCTGTTACCAGACCATTAGACAGGACACTACCCCAGCTGTCACCAGACCATTAGACAGGACACTACCCCAGCTGTCACCAGACCATTAGACAGGACACTACCCCAGCTGTTACCAGACCATTAGACAGGACACTACCCCAGCTGTCACCAGACCATTAGACAGGACACTACCCCAGCTGTCACCAGACCATTAGACAGGACACTACCCCAGCTGTCACCAGACCATTAGACAGGACACTACCCCAGCTGTCACCAGACCATTAGACAGGACACTACCCCCAGCTGTTACCAGACCATTAGACAGGACACTACCCCAGCTGTCACCAGACCATTAGACAGGACACTACCCCAGCTGTTACCAGACCATTAGACAGGACACTACCCCAGCTGTCACCAGACCATTAGACAGGACACTACCCCAGCTGTCACCAGACCATTAGACCGGACACTACCCCAGCTGTCACCAGACCATTAGACAGGACACTACCCCAGCTGTTACCAGACCATTAGACAGGACACTACCCCAGCTGTCACCAGACCATTAGACAGGACACTACCCCAGCTGTCACCAGAACATTAGACAGGACACTACCCCAGCTGTCACCAGACCATTAGACAGGACACTACCCCAGCTGTCACCAGAACATTAGACAGGACACTACCCCAGCTGTTACCAGACCATTAGACAGGACACTACCCCAGCTGTTACCAGACCATTAGACAGGACACTACCCCCAGCTGTCACCAGACCATTAGACAGGACACTACCCCAGCTGTTACCAGACCATTAGACAGGACACTACCCCAGCTGTCACCAGACCATTAGACAGGACACTACCCCAGCTGTTACCAGACCATTAGACAGGACACTATCCCAGCTGTCACCAGACCATTAGACAGGACACTACCCCAGCTGTCACCAGACCATTAGACAGGACACTACCCCAGCTGTTACCAGACCATTAGACAGGACACTACCCCCAGCTGTTACCAGACCATTAGACAGGACACTACCCCAGCTGTTACCAGACCATTAGACAGGACACTACCCCAGCTGTCACCAGACCATTAGACAGGACACTACCCCAGCTGTCACCAGACCATTAGACAGGACACTACCCCAGCTGTCACCAGACCATTAGACAGGACACTACCCCAGCTGTCACCAGACCATAAGACAGGGTAGTGTACTGGTACTGGTTTGATACTTAAGTATATTTAAGTCCGTTTAGCAGCGGGACAAGACTCTGTGAAGGTGACGTTCGGTAATGAAATGCGTTTTGATATAAACAGGCAGAAGAAGCTTTTAGATCTGCGGTTACAAAATGCAGCAAGATATTACTTATGAAAAGATATTACTTATGAAAAGATATTACTTATGAAAAGATATTACTTATGCATTTTTGTATTTTTTCCTGAAAAACAAATGATTCTGCGTTAAGGCGACCCTTCAGTTTGATAGCCTGCTCTGGTGTAGACCTTACAGTGAAATGCTTACTGACAAGCCCTTAACCAACAATGCAGTTTTAAGAAAAAAAAAGTGTTAAGTAAAAATTATTAAAGAGCAGCAGTAAAATAAAATAACAGTAGGGAGGCTATATACAGGGGGTACCGGTACAGAGTCAATGTGTAATAACAGTAGGGAGGCTATATACAGGGGGGTACCGGTACAGAGTCAATGTGTAATAACAGTAGGGAGGCTATATACAGGGGGGTACCGGTACAGAGTCAATGTGTAATAACAGTAGGGAGGCTATATACAGGGGGTACCGGTACAGAGTCAATGGGAAATAACAGTAGGGAGGCTATATACAGGGGGTACCGGTACAGAGTCAATGTGTAATAACAGTAGGGAGGCTATATACAGGGGGGTACCGGTACAGAGTCAATGTGTAATAACAGTAGGGAGGCTATATACAGGGGGTACCGGTGCAGAGTCAATGGGAAATAACAGTAGGGAGGCTATATACAGGGGGGTACCGGTACAGAGTCAATGTGTAATAACAGTAGGGAGGCTATATACAGGGGGTACCGGTACCGAGTCAATGTGAAATAACAGTAGGGAGGCTATATACAGGGGGTACCGGTACAGAGTCAATGTGTAATAACAGTAGGGAGGCTATATACAGGGGGGTACCGGTACAGAGTCAATGGGAAATAACAGTAGGGAGGCTATATACAGGGGGTACCGGTACAGAGTCAATGTGTAATAACAGTAGGGAGGCTATATACAGGGGGGTACCGGTACAGAGTCAATGTGTAATAACAGTAGGGAGGCTATATACAGGGGGGTACCGGTACAGAGTCAATGTGTAATAACAGTAGGGAGGCTATATACAGGGGGTACCGGTACCGAGTCAATGTGAAATAACAGTAGGGAGGCTATATACAGGGGGTACCGGTACAGAGTCAATGGGAAATAACAGTAGGGAGGCTATATACAGGGGGTGCCGGTACAGAGTCAATGGGAAATAACAGTAGGGAGGCTATATACAGGGGGTACCGGTACAGAGTCAATGGGAAATAACAGTAGGGAGGCTATATACAGGGGGTACCGGTACAGAGTCAATGGGAAATAACAGTAGGGAGGCTATACACAGGGGGTACCGGTACAGAGTCAATGTGTGGGGGCACCGGTTAGTCGAGGTAATTGAGGCAAGGGCCGCGGCTTTTGTGGAGCGACGGGTAACGGTGCTTCGAGGGTGACTGTTGTCGATGTGTGCAGAGGGTCCCTGGTTCAAGCCCAGGTAGGGGCGAGGAGAGGGTCGGAAGCAACACTGTTACACTAACAGCCTAAACTCAGAATGCCGTCATCAGCAGACCCATCCATGAGCCCTGAGAAACACTACCTCCTGATGACATCAGCTGGATCAGATGTGTGGAGTTAGAGTTAGACTGGGTTAGGGTTAGACTGGGTTAGACTGGGTTAGAGTTAGACTGGGTTAGACTGGGTTAGAGTTAGACTGGGTTAGGGTTAGACTGGGTTGGACTGGGTTAGAGTTAGACTGGGTTAGACTGGGTTAGGGTTAGACTGGGTTAGACTGGGTTAGAGTTAGACTGGGTTAGAGTTAGACTGGGTTAGACTGGGTTAGAGTTAGACTGGGTTAGACTGGGTTAGGGTTAGACTGGGTATTTCTCCCACAGTGTGTGTTATTGGTCCTTTAGTCCTGGACGCTGTAAAAAGCTGTAGCACACAGCAGGGCAGAGAGTCTTAGAAGGGAGTCCTGGGACTGACAGGCAGTATGAGATATGATCAGAGGTCAGGGGTCAGGTAATAGGAGCTCCGCTCAACACAACACACAGCACTGGCCCAGGTCCAGATGTGGAGGACACACTCACACAGAGAGAGAACTCCCTAACCCTGGGTCCCAACTATTGAGCTGCATTCCTGTAATATCTCTGATGTTCTGCCCTGGAGAGAGAGGAGGAGGGAGGGAGGGAGGCGCACCAGCTACAGTACCCAATCAGATATAACCTCCACTGGAGGGAGGGAGGAGCACCAGCTACAGTACCCAATCAGATATAACCTCCACTGGAGGGAGGGAGGAGCACCAGCTACAGTACCCAATCAGATATAACCTCCACTTATGCCCTGGTTTATGTCATCTTTCTGTCAACTATGAAGAGATCTGACTTCCTGCTGTACTGACTTCCTGTTCCATGGCTTAGAGAAGAGTAACATCACTTTATTCATCAATTGTACACAACTGAAATGTGATTTGTGCTTTATCCCCTCTGAAAGACACCTAGTGTACATACTGTAGACAGGTTGGAGCAGGGGACTGACATACTATGTTGTTGAGAGGGGTTACGTGCCTTGCTCAAGGGCACAACGGCAGGCAATGACGTCTAGGATTTGATACCAGCAATCCTCCGGTTGCCACCTCACTTCCCAACAGATTTTTTCCCGTCAGACTCGGGATTCAAACTGGCTACCCTGCGGTTGCTGGTTGGCCTCTCTAACCGATAGGCTACTTGCTCCTCTCAGGCTCAGCAGCGTCGTTTAGTCACAACATCACTTATGAACTCTTGGAATTGTTAAGACTTAAGTACATTATTTGTTATGTTAATTTTGGGCTCATGAATTAAACTGAGTGTCTCTCTGGCAATAGGGATAATTAGCTGATGACAGCACGGCGACATCCCCTCCCCATGAAGGGTTACATAGTCACAGCGACATCCCCTCCCCATGAAGGGTTACATAGTCACGGCGACATCCCCTCCCCATGAAGGGTTACATAGTCACGGCGACATCCCCTCCCCATGAAGGGTTACATAGTCACGGCGACATCCCCTCCCCATGAAGGGTTACATAGTCACGGCGACATCCCCTCCCCATGAAGGGTTACATAGTCACGGCGACATCCCCTCCCCATGAAGGGTTACATAGTCACGGCGACATCCCCTCCCCACGAAGGGTTACATAGTCACGGCGACATCCCCTCCCCATGAAGGGTTACATAGTCACGGCGACATCCCCTCCCCATGAAGGGTTGCATAGTCACGGCGACATCCCCTCCCCATGAAGGGTTGCATAGTCACGGCGACATCCCCTCCCCATGAAGGGTTGCATAGTCACAGCGACATCCCCTCCCCATGAAGGGTTGCATAGTCACAGCGACATCCCCTCCCCATGAAGGGTTGCATAGTCACAGCGACATCCCCTCCCCATGAAGGGTTGCATAGTCACAGCGACATCCCCTCCCCATGAAGGGTTGCATAGTCACAGCGACATCCCCTCCCCATGAAGGGTTACATAGTCACAGCGACATCCCCTCCCCATGAAGGGTTACATAGTCACGGCGACATCCCCTCCCCATGAAGGGTTACATAGTCACGGCGACATCCCCTCCCCCATGAAGGGTTACATAGTCACGGCGACATCCCCCTCCCCATGAAGGGTTACATAGTCACGGCGACATCCCCTCCCCATGAAGGGTTACATAGTCACGGCGACATCCCCTCCCCATGAAGGGTTACATAGTCACGGCGACATCCCCTCCCCATGAAGGGTTACATAGTCACGGCGACATCCCCTCCCCATGAAGGGTTACATAGTCACGGCGACATCCCCTCCCCATGAAGGGTTACATAGTCACGGCGACATCCCCCTCCCCATGAAGGGTTACATAGTCACGGCGACATCCCCTCCCCATGAAGGGTTACATAGTCACGGCGACATCCCCTCCCCATGAAGGGTTACATAGTCACGGCGACATCCCCTCCCCATGAAGGGGTTACATAGTCACGGCGACATCCCCTCCCCCATGAAGGGTTACATAGTCACGGCGACATCCCCTCCCCATGAAGGGTTACATAGTCACGGCGACATCCCCTCCCCATGAAGGGTTACATAGTCACGGCGACATCCCCTCCCCATGAAGGGTTACATAGTCACGGCGACATCCCCTCCCCATGAAGGGTTACATAGTCACGGCGACATCCCCTCCCCATGAAGGGTTACATAGTCACGGCGACATCCCCTCCCCATGAAGGGTTACATAGTCACGGCGACATCCCCTCCCCATGAAGGGTTACATAGTCACGGCGACATCCCCTCCCCATGAAGGGTTACATAGTCACGGCGACATCCCCTCCCCATGAAGGGTTACATAGTCACGGCGACATCCCCTCCCCATGAAGGGTTACATAGTCACGGCGACATCCCCTCCCCCATGAAGGGTTACATAGTCACGGCGACATCCCCTCCCCATGAAGGGTTACATAGTCACGGCGACATCCCCTCCCCATGAAGGGTTACATAGTCACGGCGACATCCCCTCCCCATGAAGGGTTACATAGTCACGGCGACATCCCCTCCCCATGAAGGGTTACATAGTCACGGCGACATCCCCTCCCCATGAAGGGTTACATAGTCACGGCGACATCCCCTCCCCATGAAGGGTTACATAGTCACGGCGACATCCCCTCCCCATGAAGGGTTACATAGTCACGGCGACATCCCCTCCCCATGAAGGGTTACATAGTCACGGCGACATCCCCTCCCCATGAAGGGTTACATAGTCACGGCGACATCCCCTCCCCATGAAGGGTTACATAGTCACGGCGACATCCCCTCCCCATGAAGGGTTACATAGTCACGGCGACATCCCCTCCCCATGAAGGGTTACATAGTCACGGCGACATCCCCTCCCCATGAAGGGTTACATAGTCACAGCGACATCCCCTCCCCATGAAGGGTTACATAGTCACAGCGACATCCCCTCCCCATGAAGGGTTACATAGTCACAGCGACATCCCCTCCCCTCCCCATAGTCTGTGGCCCATGGAGACCATATGTTCCACTGTAAGACTGATGAACCCTTTTATCTCCTAAACGTCCTCTCTGGCCCTGTAGTGACGATCCTATCCTCTCTGACCCTGTAGTGACGATCCTATCCTCTCTGACCCTGTAGTGACGATCCTATCCTCTCTGACCCTGTAGTGACGATCCTATCCTCTCTGACCCTGTAGTGACGATCCTATCCTCTCTGACCCTGTAGTGACGATCCTATCCTCTCTGACCCTGTAGTGACGATCCTATCCTCTCTGACCCTGTAGTGACGATCCTATCCTCTCTGACCCTGTAGTGACGATCCTATCCTCTCTGACCCTGTAGTGACGATCCTATCCTCTCTGATCCTGTAGTGACGATCCTATCCTCTCTGACCCTGTAGTGATGATCCTAAATCTTTAATCAGGTATAAAAATGATTAAAACTCTGAGATTGGCCAGATAATCTGTCACATTCAGCAATTGTTGACTAACACTCCAAATAGAGATACTATCTGTCATAAAAACAGCTCAGAGATATTATTGAGTAATGACACTAGCTCCCAGTCCTGATCTGAATTTGTATGGAGCTAGTAGTAGTGTTTCAATGGCACCCTATCTGTCTCTGTCAGGTCTCTTTCTATAGAGATATTATTATCAGGTCTTTGTAGCTCAATTGGTAGAGCACGGCGCTTGTAACGCCAGGGTAGTGGGTTCGATCCCCGGGACCACCCATACGCAAAAATGTATGCACACATGACTGACTGTAAGTCGCTTTGGATAAAAGCGTCTGCTAAATGGCATATTATTATTATTATTATTATTATTATTTCTATAGAGATATTATTATCATATCGAGGGAAAGATGAACAGAGAAAAGTACAGAGAGATCCTTGATGAAAGACTGCTCCGGAGCGCTCATGACCTCAGACTGGGGCGAAGGTTCACCTTCCAACAGGACAACGACCCTAAGCACACAGCCAAGACAACGCAGGAGTGGCTTTGGGACAAGTCTCTGAATGTCCTTGAGTGGCCCAGCCAGAGCCCGGACTTGAACCCGATCGAACATCTCTGGAGAGACCAGAAAATAGCTTTGCAGCGACGCTCCCCATCCAACCTGACAGAGCTTGAGAGGATCTGCAGAGAAGAATGGGAGAAACTCCCCAAATACAGGTGTGCCAAGCTTGTAGCGTCATACCCAAGAAGACTCAAGGCTGTAATCGCTGCCAAAGGTGCTTCAACTAAGAACTGATTAAAGGGTCTGAATACTTATGTAAATGTTTTTTTTGTTTTGTTTGCAAAACTTTCTAAAAACCTGTTTTCGCTTTGTCATTACGGGGTATTGTGTGTAGATTGATGAAGAAAAACAAACAATTTCATCCATTTTAGAATAAGGCTGTAACGTAACAAAATGTGGAAAAAGTCAAGGGGTCTGAATACTTTCTGAATGACCTGTAAATCAAGAGAAACATTCGGTCTTCCTCTCCTTCTCTCTGTCTCCTCTCCTTCTCTCTGTCTTCCCTTCTCTCTGCCTTCCTATCCTTCTCTCTGCCTTCCTCTCCTTCTCTCTGTCTCCTCTCCTTCTCTCTGTCTCCTCTCCTTCTCTCTGTCTCCTATCCTTCTCTCTGCCTTCCTATCCTTCTCTCTGTCTCCTCTCCTTCTCTCTGTCTCCTCTCCTTCTCTCTGCCTTCCTATCCTTCTCTCTGCCTTCCTATCCTTCTCTCTGCCTTCCTATCCTTCTCCCTGTCTTCCTCTCCTTCTCTCTGTCTCCTATTCTTCTCTCTGCCTTCCTATCCTTCTCTCTGCCTTCCTATCCTTCTCTCTGCCTTCCTATCCTTCTCTCTGCCTTCATATCCTTCTCTCTGTCTTCTCTCATTCTCTCTATCTTCCTCTCCTTCTCTCTGTCTTCTCTCTGTCATCCTTTCCTTCTCTGTCTTCCTCTCATTCTCCCTGTCTCCACCTCTTCCCCCTCCTCCACCTCTCCCTCTTGGACTGGGGATGCCCTCCCACCATGGGACACTATTCCACTCTTCTCATTTCTTATCAGCTGCTTCCTCCACCATTCATTCATAGCTCCTCTCCCCTTTCTTCTCTCCCCTCCCCTTTCCTCTCCCCTCTCCTCTTCTCTCCTCTCACTGAAGGTCAGGGATGTTCATTTGATCCCTTTATCAGACACCTCTCTCTCTCTCTCAGGGCAGGAGCAGTGAAATGGGCCTTCATTAGTTATAGTTAATGTGGTGGTTTTCCAAAACAAAGAGATGAGGAAAGAAAGGTGGAGTTGTGATGGGAGATGGACAGACAGACAGACAGCAGTCTCAGTCTCTGTACACAGCATCCATGCCGCTGATGCACAATGTTCAGAGACAGTACACACATAAGGGTGAAGCTGTAATCACTGTAGGCTCTGGCCTGTTACCTATTCTATCCATCCTCTTCCTCCTCTCCATCCCTCCTCCTCTCCCTCCTCACTCTCCTCTCCCTTCATCCATCCATCCTCTCCTTCCTCTCTCTACATCCATCCATCCCTACCTCCTCTCTCTTCATCCATCCAATCATCCATCCATCCCTCCTCTCTCTTCATCCATCCATCCATCCCTCCTCACCCACCTCTCCATCCATCCAATCATCCCTCCATCCATCCTCTCCCTCCTCTCTCTTCATCCATCCATCCAATCATCCCTCTATCTCTCCCTCCATCGTCCCACTGAGAACCCTTGGGAACTCTGGCCGCCTCCCCCGCCCCAAGCAGCCCCGCCCCCAGGTTTAATCCCGCCAACAGTTCTAATCCCTCCCGTTACTTCCTCCTCATTCCGCTCTGTTCTGCTCACTCAGCTTCAAGGACATTTTCATCCAAACCCTGAGTGTGTCTCTGGTCCCTGTCATGGGCAGAACATCAAGATCCTGTGTTGCTGTCTGCCTCCTCCTCCAGAGTTCTGCAGAGAATATACAGTACCAGTCAGACGTTTGGACACACCTACTCATTCCAGGGTTTTTCTTTATTTTGTACTATTTTCTACATTGTAGAATAATAGTGAAGACATCACAACTATGAAATAACACATATGCAATCATGTAGTAACCAAAAAAGTGTTTAACAAATCAAAATATATTTTATATTTGAGATACTTCAAATAGCCACCCTTTGCCTTGATGACAGCTTTGCACCCTCTTGGCATTATCTCAACCAGCTTCATGAGGTAGTCACCTGGAATGCATTTCAATTAAAAGTTAATTTGTGTAATTTCTTTCCTTCTTAGTGCGTTTGAGCCAATCAGTTGTGTTGTGACAAGGTAGGGGTGGTATACAGAAGATAGCCCTATTTGGTAAAATACCAAGTCCATATTATGGCAAGAACAGCTCAAGTAAGCAAAGAGAAACGACAGTCCATCATTACTTTAATGAGTAGGTGTTGTAAATCTTTTGACCAGTAGTGTACATCTCAAAGCTTCATGTAGTGCAGTAGGGCTACTGTGAGCTCTTCAGGTAGAGGCATTAGCATGGTGGTCAGTCTGTCTGTGTGTGTGATTACATTACATTTTAGTCATTTAGCAGACGCTCTTATCCAGAGCGACTTACATGAGCAATTAGGGTTAAGTGCCTTGCTCAAGGGCACATCAACAGATTTTTCACCTATTCGTCTCGGGTATTAGAACCAGCGACCTTTCGGTTACTGGCACAACGCTCTTAACCACTAAGTTACCTGCCGCCCCAGGTGATTAGACTGTGTTGTCATACCCAGCCATCCTAAAGAGAAGGCCTGAGGGTCAGGCAAACATAGCGGGGTCACTGACTCTCGTTATTGTTATGATAATGTTCGACAATGTGTGTATCAGCTCTATAGTTATGATAATGTTCAAAAGTGTTGCTATTTGAGGTGCAAATAGGTTGTTGGATATAGCCATAGAATAGATTGTTGGATATAGCCATAGAATAGATTGTTGGATATAGCCATAGAAGCGGAGAGGTGCAATAGATTGTTGGATATAGCCATAGAAGCGGAGAGGTGCAATAGATTGTTGGATATAGCCATAGAAGCGAAGAGCTGAACAGCTGCTAGTAAAGGAACTGCTTTCATTTTGTGAAGGATTTAACCTCCCTAACCCTCCGCCGCTGGGAGAAACAAATTACAGATGAAAGTCAGGAGCCAAGAGAATGTAATCATCCCTAAACCGGGCACGGTGCTCTGCCGCCACGGTGCTCTGCTGCCACGGTGCTCTGCCACCACGGTGCTCTGCTGCCACGGTGCTCTGCTGCCACGGTGCTCTGCCACAGCCCTGGGTCCTCCATTAATCTATTCACCCGCTGGAGGCTTGGCTCTCTGGGATCCAGAACCATAGGCTTGGCTCTCTGGGATCCAGAACCATAGGCTTGGCTCTCTGGGATCCAGAACCATAGGCTTGGCTCTCTGGGATCCAGAACCATAGGCTTGGCTCTCTGGGATCCAGAACCATAGGCTTGGCTCTCTGGGATCCAGAACCATAGGCTTGGCTCTCTGGGATCCAGAACCATAGGCTTGGGACTAATTGTCCAACTATGTTTTGGGCCAGGTGATTAGCTTTCTATTGTTCTGTCTGATGAGATCACCTGATACTGTGTTCTGTCTGATGAGATCACCTGATACTGTGTTCTGTCTGATGAGATCACCTGATACGGTGTTCTGTCTGATGAGATCACCTGATACGGTGTTCTGTCTGATGAGATCACCTGATACGGTGTTCTGTCTGATGAGATCACCTGATACGGTGTTCTGTCTGATGAGATCACCTGATACGGTGTTCTGTCTGATGAGATCACCTGATACGGTGTTCTGTCTGATGAGATCACCTGATACGGTGTTCTGTCTGATGAGATCACCTGATACTGTGGGGTGACACACTATGCTGAAAAATAGGCCAGCCACCTTGTACCTTGTAAACCTGTTAATATTTTAATGCTCATTAATAAGCTATTGTGTGTCAATGTGATGCCTTTATACAAGCAGCAGAAACTAGGGGAGGCTGGGCTGGAGGCTATGGCTGGAGGTTAGGGCTGGAGGTTAGGGCTGGAGGTTGGGGCTGGAGGTTAGGGCTGGAGGTTAGGGCTAGAGGCTGGGGCTGGGGCTGGAGGTTAGGGCTGGAGGCTTGGGCTAAAGGGTGGGGCTGAAGGTTAGGGCTGGAGGTTAGGGCTAGAGGCTGGGGCTGGGGCTGGAGGTTAGGGCTGGAGGTTAGGGCTAGAGGCTGGTGCTGGAGGTTAGGGCTGGAGGTTAGGGTTGGAGGCTGGGGCTGGAGGTTAGGGCTGGAGGTTAGGGCTGAGGCTGGGGCTGGAGGTTAGGGCTGGAGGCTGGAGGCTGGAGGTTAGGGTTGGAGGCTGGGGTGTCCCTCAGCGTCTCAGCTGGCCTTTTGTTGTAGCGATTTCTGCCTGGTTAACTTCTGGACCACCTCATAGTCCTTAAACAACAGCACCCACCAGCTTGTTGCACAATGGATTCTTTGATAAAGTGATTAAATATTTAAGGTACTCTTGTGAGTTCACACCACGACCAGGAATTGAAAGTTTGATGTAGTAGTTGGACTTTGACCCCATGGGGTTTATTTCTTCTGTGTGAGTGTGTAGTTTATGTATGTGTGTGTAGTTTGTGTGAGTGTGTGTATGTGTGTGTAGTTTGTGTGAGTGTGTGTGTCACATTATCACAGTCAAATATACAGGATACGAACATTCCATTCCAGCTAAATAATATAGTGATTTTGCAACCAAACCCATTTTAATACAGATCTAAAATATTTAATATTACTAACTTTATCTTTGCATTGTTGGAAATGGACCCGTCAGTTTCACTGTTAGTCGACACCGGTTGTTACAAAACATGTGACATATTTGATTGATTTGATTTGAAATCTATGAATATATATTTTTTGAGAACAGTAATATTTTACACACACATGAAGGTACCCATAAGCTCATTTCTGAGGAAAAAACACAAATGTGGAAAAATGTGTGGACCAGACATGTTAGATAATTATCTAGTGGTTTTCCCCTAGTCTACATGTTCGATAATTATCTAGTGGTTTTCCCCTAGTCTACATGTTCGATAATTATCTAGTGGTTTTCCCCTAGTCTACATGTTAGATAACTATCTAGTGGTTTACCCCTAGTCTACATGTTAGATAACTATCTAGTGGTTTTCCCCTAGTCTACATGTTAGATAACTATCTAGTGGTTTTCCCCTAGTCTACATGTTAGATAACTATCTAGTGGTTTTCCCCTAGTCTACATGTTAGATAACTATCTAGTGGTTTTCCCCTAGTCTACATGTTAGATAACTATCTAGTGGTTTTCCCCTAGTCTACATGTTAGATAACTATCTAGTGGTTTTCCCCTAGTCTACATGTTAGATAACTATCTAGTGGTTTTCCCCTAGTCTACATGTTAGATAACTATCTAGTGGTTTTCCCCTAGTCTACATGTTAGATAACTATCTAGTGGTTTTCCCCTAGTCTACATGTTAGATAACTATCTAGTGGTTTTCCCCTAGTCTACATGTTAGATAACTATCTAGTGGTTTTCCCCTAGTCTACATGTTAGATAACTATCTAGTGGTTTTCCCCTAGTCTACATGTTAGATAACTATCTAGTGGTTTTCCCATAGTCTACATGTTAGATAACTATCTAGTGGTTTTCCCCTAGTCTACATGTTAGATAACTATCTAGTGGTTTTCCCCTAGTCTACATGTTAGATAACTATCTAGTGGTTTACCCCTAGTCTACATGTTAGATAACTATCTAGTGGTTTTCCCCTAGTCTACATGTTAGATAACTATCTAGTGGTTTTCCCCTAGTCTACATGTTAGATAACTATCTAGTGGTTTTCCCATAGTCTACATGTTAGATAATTATCTAGTGGTTTTCCCCTAGTCTACATGTTAGATAATTATCTAGTGGTTTTCCCCTAGTCTACATGTTAGATAACTATCTAGTGGTTTTCCCATAGTCTACATGTTAGATAACTATCTAGTGGTTTTCCCCTAGTCTACATGTTAGATAACTATCTAGTGGTTTTCCCCTAGTCTACATGTTAGATAACTATCTAGTGGTTTTCCCATAGTCTACATGTTAGATAACTATCTAGTGGTTTTCCCCTAGTCTACATGTTAGATAACTATCTAGTGGTTTTCCCCTAGTCTACATGTTAGATAACTATCTAGTGGTTTTCCCCTAGTCTACATGTTAGATAACTATCTAGTGGTTTTCCCATAGTCTACATGTTAGATAACTATCTAGTGGTTTTCCCCTAGTCTACATGTTAGATAACTATCTAGTGGTTTTCCCATAGTCTACATGTTAGATAACTATCTAGTGATTTTCCCCTAGTCTACATGTTAGATAACTATCTAGTGGTTTTCCCCTAGTCTACATGTTAGATAACTATCTAGTGGTTTTCCCCTAGTCTACATGTTAGATAACTATCTAGTGGTTTTCCCATAGTCTACATGTTAGATAACTATCTAGTGGTTTTCCCCTAGTCTACATGTTAGATAACTATCTAGTGGTTTACCCCTAGTCTACATGTTAGATAACTATCTAGTGGTTTACCCCTAGTCTACATGTTAGATAACTATCTAGTGGTTTTCCCATAGTCTACATGTTAGATAACTATCTAGTGGTTTTCCCCTAGTCTACATGTTCGATAACTATCTAGTGGTTTTCCCCTAGTCTACATGTTAGATAACTATCTAGTGGTTTTCCCCTAGTCTACATGTTCGATAACTATCTAGTGGTTTTCCCCTAGTCTACATGTTAGATAACTATCTAGTGGTTTTCCCCTAGTCTACATGTTCGATAACTATCTAGTGGTTTTCCCTAGTCTACATGTTAGATAACTATCTAGTGGTTTTCCCCTAGTCTACATGTTAGATAACTATCTAGTGGTTTTCCCCCTAGTCTACATGTTAGATAACTATCTAGTGGTTTTCCCCTAGTCTACATGTTAGATAACTATCTAGTGGTTTTCCCCTAGTCTACATGTTAGATAACTATCTAGTGGTTTTCCCCTAGTCTACATGTTAGATAACTATCTAGTGGTTTTCCCCTAGTCTACATGTTAGATAACTATCTAGTGGTTTTCCCCTAGTCTACATGTTAGATAACTATCTAGTGGTTTTCCCATAGTCTACATGTTAGATAACTATCTAGTGGTTTACCCCTAGTCTACATGTTCGATAACTATCTAGTGGTTTTCCCCTAGTCTACATGTTAGATAACTATCTAGTGGTTTACCCCTAGTCTACATGTTAGATAACTATCTAGTGGTTTACCCCTAGTCTACATGTTAGATAACTATCTAGTGGTTTTCCCCTAGTCTACATGTTAGATAACTATCTAGTGGTTTTCCCCTAGTCTACATGTTAGATAACTATCTAGTGGTTTTCCCATAGTCTACATGTTAGATAACTATCTAGTGGTTTACCCCTAGTCTAGTGTGTGGATCCATAAATGGTGTTGCTACATCCGGGAGCTGTGACTGTATCTGCCCCCATCTGAGGGCTATCTGTCTTTCCAAGTGCTGAGGACACACCACTAACCAGGAAATGAAGGCTTGTTGTGGTTTGTCTTTGACCCCTAGGGTTAATTTCCTTTTTCTGTTGTGGATCATCCATATGGTGTTGCATCATTAGCATCATATCTATGTTTCAAAATGTGTACATGAGTTGTTGACTGTATCTGTAGAGGTCTGTCTGTCTGTCTGTCTGTCTGTCTGTCTGTCTGTCTGTCTGTCTGTCTGTCTGTCTGTCTGTCTGTCTGTCTGTCTGTCTGTCTGTCTGTCTGTCTGTCTGTCTGTCTGTCTGTCTGTCTGTCTGTCTGTCTGTCACAGTCATGATGTGTAGTCTTGGCTCTTCTTAGGGAAACTCCTGGATTCTTATCGTGTATTTCAGAGACTTAGTTACTCAGTGAACCCAATTATTCCAGTCAGTTTATCCATATTTAGTCACTTGTGGTCTTTGCCAGTGGTTGGAAACGGTTCAGGGAACAGAACAGAAAACCGGAAGAGAACAACATTTTTAGAGGAACAGAATCAGAACCGGAAACGAAAGTGATCTATACTGTTCCGGAACAGAACCGTTATCTTTTACGTTCATTCCAACAAAAAACGCAACAAAGCGCCTATGCAAAGCCCTGACTCAGTCACTCAGCAACGTATTCCAGTGTCTGTCTGCCAGCTGGACATCTTCTCAGTGGGTGTGCATGTGTAGACGACCTGCCCCTCCCCCGCCAAAGCATGGGCTGTAGCCTATTGACATAACAAGCGTGATTCAGGTTTTTAATTACAGAAGAATGGATTCATTTGTTCAATGCTAGTTAACCCTGTCAGTTCCAAGACTCCAGCAAAAATGACTGACTTTCATTTATCTGCTTATATGTAGCCTCACAATGAAGTGTTTTACCATTTTATTTTCAAGACAACCAGGGCTACAAATTGACATAAACAGTTGCATTCATGAGTTTTATTGACAAATGTCAATTTAGAAAAATAAGGTCCAAAGCAAAAGCGGATCAAAATGAATGTATATGAATGTTGTAAGTACAGAAATGTTTTGCTCAGTGGGAAATGAATATCCGACTAGTCAGTGACGTCTGTGTGGAGTTTGTGTATTAACTCCAGATGTCAGCGTTATAGACATGAACCCCTTACTTTCTAACGACTCTTGGGTAGCTGGTGAACATGTTACGTGTGCGTGTTCATGAGAGTCTCGGCTTTTCATAGATATCTTTTAATAGTTTGTAACTCAAACCATTCGGACTCTACAGACATTTTTGTTAAAAAGGCCCCGGCCCTGGTCCCCTTCGGGAGACCCCTTATCTCACAAACACCACTCTAGCTCCGCCCCCGTTAGTCACACAGACTATTGGTTGGTATCTACGGATGCAGAAGAAATGGACACATCCAATGGTACAACCCAGAAGTCTGTATCTCACACACATTATGTATGAAAGAGGTTAGAAGTCCAGAACACGTTGACGTTATGATGGGGCTCTGGGTTAAGGATAAAACTGGGTTAAGGATATTATAGTTATCACGTTTCACATTGGATTTATTAAGTACAAAAAAGGTAAGATGTGTTTTTAATTCTGGTGCCACTGCACACACAAGCTTGTTAGCTAGCTCTGGTCCAATGTTAAGCCAACTCTCGGGAGTGCAAAGAGGTATAATTCTGTGGGCCTAATTCAGATAAAGCATGACATCACAAGATGCCCAGCGCTTCAAGCCAAGCCTCCTCCTCCACCCTCGCTTGCTCTCTCCCCACACGCAAAATTTCAGTCGCATCTCGTGCCACTTGTCTGTCCATCGCGCATTTAAACAACTATAGCTTGTCCGCTCCATAGCAAGCTGCTCTACCAGCACCAGAGTATGTGAGCAGAGCTGGAGCGGACCGAGGAGCGGACCGAGGAGCGGAGGGTGCCCAATTTGACTGGAGCGAGATTCCCAAAAGCTGGAGTGTCGCCCTTCTCGCCCGCTCCAATTTCGCTCCAGAAGCGCTCCAGTAGCGCTCACTTCACCAGCTCAGGGCATGCCCGGCCCAGCATGCATCTGTAGTCTACTTGTGTGCTGCTACAGCCCCTTGCTTTAGCTACTGTCATGGAGTTCACTAAATATATTCATAAAGAAACTGATCAAGGTGACTTACAAAGATGAGGACCAATAGAGGGAGTGTGGTGATGTAGTGTCCACAACTAAAGAATCATTGTGGAATCTGAAAAGACACGTATCCCAAAAGCATGATGGTGTCCTTACTACGTGAACATGCTAATAGAAAGGAACGAGGTGGGTCGATAACTAAGTGTGTCATTGTAGCAAAGTATTTATAAACTAAAAATCTGATCTCTTAAAAGTTTTGTTCATTTTCGTTCTATAATCTATACAATAAGGTTATAATTGATTTTGTCCCAATAAGCCTGGCATATTCCCACGTTCAATCACATTCTCCACTGCTGGCCTGCTCTCCATGCACCATACATTCTCCACTGCTGGCCTGCTCTCCATGCTCCATACATTCTCCACTGCTGGCCTGCTCTCCATGCTCCATACATTCTCCACTGCTGGCCTGCTCTCCATGCACCATACATTCTCCACTGCTGGCCTGCTCTCCATGCACCATACATTCTCCACTGCTGGCCTGCTCTCCATGCACCATACATTCTCCACTGCTGGCCTGCTCTCCATGCACCATACATTCTCCACTGCTGGCCTGCTCTCCATGCTCCATACATTCTCCACTGCTGGCCTGCTCTCCATGCTCCATACATTCTCCACTGCTGGCCTGCTCTCCATGCTCCATACATTCTCCACTGCTGGCCTGCTCTCCATGCTCCATACATTCTCCACTGCTGGCCTGCTCTCCATGCTCCATACATTCTCCACTGCTGGCCTGCTCTCCATGCTCCATACATTCTCCACTGCTGGCCTGCTCTCCATGCACCATACATTCTCCACTGCTGGCCTGCTCTCCATGCACCATACATTCTCCACTGCTGGCCTGCTCTCCAGGCACCATACATTCTCCACTGCTGGCCTGCTCTCCAGGCACCATACATTCTCCAATGCTGGCCTGCTCTCCAGGCACCATACATTCTCCACTGCTGGCCTGCTCTCCAGGCACCATACATTCTCCACTGCTGGCCTGCTCTCCAGGCACCATACATTCTCCACTGCTGGCCTGCTCTCCAGGCACCATACATTCTCCACTGCTGGCCTGCTCTCCAGGCACCATACATTCTCCACTGCTGGCCTGCTCTCCATGCACCATACATTCTCCACTGCTGGCCTGCTCTCCATGCACCATACATTCTCCACTGCTGGCCTGCTCTCCATGCTCCATACATTCTCCACTGCTGGCCTGCTCTCCAGGCACCATACATTCTCCACTGCTGGCCTGCTCTCCATGCACCATACATTCTCCACTGCTGGCCTGCTCTCCAGGCACCATACATTCTCCACTGCTGGCCTGCTCTCCAGGCACCATACATTCTCCACTGCTGGCCTGCTCTCCAGGCACCATACATTCTCCACTGCTGGCCTGCTCTCCAGGCACCATACATTCTCCACTGCTGGCCTGCTCTCCAGGCACCATACATTCTCCACTGCTGGCCTGCTCTCCAGGCACCATACATTCTCCACTGCTGGCCTGCTCTCCATGCACCATACATTCTCCACTGCTGGCCTGCTCTCCAGGCACCATACATTCTCCACTGCTGGCCTGCTCTCCAGGCACCATACATTCTCCACTGCTGGCCTGCTCTCCATGCACCATACATTCTCCACTGCTGGCCTGCTCTCCATGCTCCATACATTCTCCACTGCTGGCCTGCTCTCCAGGCACCATACATTCTCCACTGCTGGCCTGCTCTCCATGCTCCATACATTCTCCACTGCTGGCCTGCTCTCCATGCTCCATACATTCTCCACTGCTGGCCTGCTCTCCAGGCACCATACATTCTCCACTGCTGGCCTGCTCTCCAGGCACCATACATTCTCCACTGCTGGCCTGCTCTCCATGCACCATACATTCTCCACTGCTGGCCTGCTCTCCATGCTCCATACATTCTCCACTGCTGGCCTGCTCTCCATGCTCCATACATTCTCCACTGCTGGCCTGCTCTCCATGCTCCATACATTCTCCACTGCTGGCCTGCTCTCCATGCACCATACATTCTCCACTGCTGGCCTGCTCTCCAGGCACCATACATTCTCCACTGCTGGCCTGCTCTCCATGCACCATACATTCTCCACTGCTGGCCTGCTCTCCAGGCACCATACATTCTCCACTGCTGGCCTGCTCTCCAGGCACCATACATTCTCCACTGCTGGCCTGCTCTCCATGCACCATACATTCTCCACTGCTGGCCTGCTCTCCATGCTCCATACATTCTCCACTGCTGGCCTGCTCTCCAGGCACCATACATTCTCCACTGCTGGCCTGCTCTCCATGCTCCATACATTCTCCACTGCTGGCCTGCTCTCCATGCTCCATACATTCTCCACTGCTGGCCTGCTCTCCAGGCACCATACATTCTCCACTGCTGGCCTGCTCTCCAGGCACCATACATTCTCCACTGCTGGCCTGCTCTCCATGCACCATACATTCTCCACTGCTGGCCTGCTCTCCATGCACCATACATTCTCCACTGCTGGCCTGCTCTCCATGCACCATACATTCTCCACTGCTGGCCTGCTCTCCAGGCACCATACATTCTCCACTGCTGGCCTGCTCTCCAGGCACCATACATTCTCCACTGCTGGCCTGCTCTCCAGGCACCATACATTCTCCACTGCTGGCCTGCTCTCCATGCTCCATACATTCTCCACTGCTGGCCTGCTCTCCATGCACCATACATTCTCCACTGCTGGCCTGCTCTCCATGCACCATACATTCTCCACTGCTGGCCTGCTCTCCAGGCACCATACATTCTCCACTGCTGGCCTGCTCTCCAGGCACCATACATTCTCCACTGCTGGCCTGCTCTCCAGGCACCATACATTCTCCACTGCTGGCCTGCTCTCCAGGAACCATCGCATGAGCCTGAAGCCACAGACTGGCCAAACTCGTTTTCTAAAAATTAATTAAAAGCCACTAATAAGTCATTTTTCATTTAATTTGTATTTTTACATCTTAGTAAGTCATAGCCTGTATGTGCAATGTATAGACTATAATGATTTAATACAACAACATGTTGTTTAAATGCTGAGCCCTTTCTGTCCCTGCCAGCATAGTGTGTCACACTCGCAAATGCTTCACAATGTATTTCTTTGTTGTCTAAAGCCTTGAAATTATTTAAATATTACAGCCTAGATAATTCATTTTCGTTCCTTCTTAGGCTCCCTGTCTGTCTCCTGACCTATTCAGAGTGTTTATATGCTGTTTAATATGACATGTAGACTATTTGAAATGACGTCGCTTCTTCCGGATGTGGAGGTCCTGGGCCGGCGTGGTAACACGTGGTCTGCGGTTGTGAGGCCGGTTGGACGTACTGCCAAATTCTCTAAAACGACGTTGGAGACGGCTTATGGTAGAGGACATATCATTCAATTCTCTGGCAATAGCTCTGGTGGACATTCCTGCAGTCAGCATGCCAATTGCACACTTCCTCAAAACTTGAGATGCCTGTGGCATTGTGTTGTGTGACAAAACTGCAAATTTTAGAGTGGCCTTTTATTGTCCCCAGCACAAGGTGCACCTGTGTAATGATCATGCTGTTTAATCAGCTTCTTGATTTCCCACACCTGTCAGGTGGATGGATTATCTTGGCAAAGGAGAAATGCTCACTAACAGGGATGTAAACAAATTTGTGTAAAACGTTTGAGAGAAATAAGCTTTTTGTGCCTATGGAACATTTCTGGGATATTTTATTTCAGCTCATGAAACATGGGACCAACACTTTACATGTTGCGTTTATATTTTTGTTCAGTGTAAAAAAAGAAGAAGATTTGAGTGGTTAAAAAAGGAACAGAAAGGAATGATATAGACTGGTAATTTGTTCTGGTTGGTTCCAAACTTTATTTTGCAGGTAAAGAGCAGTGGAATGGAACACAAACAATAATGATTCTGTTCAGAACAAAACCTGGGCTAGATCCTTACTATGACTGTGTATGAAAATGACAGATATCTAAATATATGTTTAAGCCTAATATGTACGTCAGTGGAGGCTGGTTGGAAGAGCTATAGGAGGGTGGGACTGTCACGACTCGTCTGCTGTCAAACACTTTCCGCGGTGTTTGTGTTGATTTATATCAGTTGTGTCTTGTTATAGTAATAGAATTGAGGCATCTACAGGCATTTAATTTTATTTCAATGGTTATAACGTAACTCTCTGTCTCTCTTCAATCCGTCCTCTTTATCCGATAGAC
The DNA here is from genome assembly GCF_020615455.1 of Coregonus clupeaformis. NCBI lineage: Eukaryota > Metazoa > Chordata > Actinopteri > Salmoniformes > Salmonidae > Coregonus > Coregonus clupeaformis. The sequence continues at coordinate 53,237,292 of NC_059214.1, read as the reverse complement.
TGATGCAGTTAGAGCCCAGTCTGTCTCTGTCATTTAGAGTTACATAATAACAACTGATCTTCTTACATCTACAGAATAACTAAACCAGTCGGTCTTTTCTGGCTTATGTCCCAAATGGCACCCTTTATAGTGCACTATAAAAGTAGTGCTATAAAAGTAGTGCTATAAAAGTAGTGCTATAAAAGTAGTGCTATAAAAGTAGTGCTATAAAAGTAGTGCACTATAAAAGTAGTGCTATAAAAGTAGTGCTATAAAAGTAGTGCTATAAAAGTAGTGCTATAAAAGTAGTGCACTATAAAAGTAGTGCTATAAAAGTAGTGCTATAAAAGTAGTGCTATAAAAGTAGTGCTATAAAAGTAGTGCTATAAAAGTAGTGCTATAAAAGTAGTGCTATAAAAGTAGTGCACTATAAAAGTAGTGCTATAAAAGTAGTGCCTATAAAAGTAGTGCTATAAAAGTAGTGCTATAAAAGAAGTCATAAAAGTAGTGCTATAAAAGTAGTGCTATAAAAGTAGTGCACTATAAAAGTAGTGCTATAAAAGTAGTGCACTATAAAAGTAGTGCTATAAAAGTAGTGCACTATAAAAGTAGTGCTATAAAAGTAGTGCTATAAAAGTAGTGCTATAAAAGTAGTGCTATAAAAGTAGTGCTATAAAAGTAGTGCTATAAAAGTAGTGCACTATAAAAGTAGTGCACTATAAAAGTAGTGCTATAAAAGTAGTGCTATAAAAGTAGTGCTATAAAAGTAGTGCACTATAAAAGTAGTGCTATAAAAGTAGTGCTATAAAAGTAGTGCTATAAAAGTAGTGCTATAAAAGTAGTGCTATAAAAGTAGTGCTATAAAAGTAGTGCTATAAAAGTAGTGCTATAAAAGTAGTGCACTATAAAAGTAGTGCTATAAAAGTAGTGCTATAAAAGTAGTGCACTATAAAAGTAGTGCTATAAAAGTAGTGCTATAAAAGTAGTGCTATAAAAGTAGTGCTATAAAAAGTAGTGCAGTATAAAAAGTAGTGCACTATAAAAGTAGTGCTATAAAAGTAGTGCTATAAAAGTAGTGCTATAAAAGTAGTGCTATAAAAGTAGTGCTATAAAAGTAGTGCTATAAAAAGTAGTGCGCTATAAAAGTAGTGCACTATAAAAGTAGTGCTATAAAAGTAGTGCTATAAAAGTAGTGCTATAAAAGTAGTGCTATAAAAGTAGTGCTATAAAAGTAGTGCTATAAAAGTAGTGCTATAAAAGTAGTGCTATAAAAGTAGTGCTATAAAAGTAGTGCTATAAAAGTAGTGCCTATAAAAGTAGTGCTATAAAAGTAGTGCACTATAAAAGTAGTGCTATAAAAAGTAGTGCTATAAAAGTAGTGCTATAAAAGTAGTGCTATAAAAGTAGTGCTATAAAAGTAGTGCTATAAAAGTAGTGCTATAAAAGTAGTGCACTATAAAAGTAGTGCACTATAAAAGTAGTGCACTATAAAAGTAGTGCTATAAAAGTAGTGCACTATAAAAGTAGTGCTATAAAAGTAGTGCTATAAAAGTAGTGCTATAAAAGTAGTGCTATAAAAGTAGTGCTATAAAAGTAGTGCACTATAAAAGTAGTGCTATAAAAGTAGTGCACTATAAAAGTAGTGCTATAAAAGTAGTGCACTATAAAAGTAGTGCTATAAAAGTAGTGCTATAAAAGTAGTGCTATAAAAGTAGTGCTATAAAAGTAGTGCTATAAAAAGTAGTGCCTATAAAAGTAGTGCTATAAAAGTAGTGCTATAAAAGTAGTGCTATAAAAGTAGTGCACTATAAAAGTAGTGCTATAAAAGTAGTGCGCTATAAAAGTAGTGCTATAAAAGTAGTGCGCTATAAAAGTAGTGCTATAAAAGTAGTGCTATAAAAGTAGTGCTATAAAAGTAGTGCTATAAAAGTAGTGCTATAAAAGTAGTGCTATAAAAGTAGTGCTATAAAAGTAGTGCTATAAAAGTAGTGCACTATAAAAGTAGTGCTATAAAAGTAGTGCTATAAAAGTAGTGCTATAAAAGTAGTGCTATAAAAGTAGTGCTATAAAAGTAGTGCTATAAAAGTAGTGCACTATAAAAGTAGTGCTATAAAAGTAGTGCACTATAAAAGTAGTGCTATAAAAGTAGTGCTATAAAAGTAGTGCTATAAAAGTAGTGCACTATAAAAGTAGTGCACTATAAAAGTAGTGCTATAAAAGTAGTGCTATAAAAGTAGTGCTATAAAAGTAGTGCTATAAAAGTAGTGCACTATATAGGGAATAGGGTCTTATTTGGGACACTGCTCCGTCAGACCAGACCACGTGGTGCAGCTTTTCTCAAGCCTGAATCCGACACGCCGGTACCAGGCACATTAACTACAGTGGCTTGCGAAAGTATTCACCCCACTTGGCATTATTCCTATTTTGTTGCCTTACAACCTGGAATTAAAATGGATTTTTTTGTATCGTTTGATTTACACAACATGCCTACCACTTTGAAGATACAAAATATTTTTTCTTGTGAAACAAACAAGACAAAAAAACAGAACTTGAGCGTGCATAACTATTCACCCCCCCAAAGTCAATACTTTGTAGAACCACCTTTTGCAGCAATTACAGCTGCAAGTCTCTTGGGGTATGCCTCTATAAGCTTGGCACATCTAGCCACTGGGATTTTTGCCCATTCTTCAAGGCAAAACTGCTCCAGCTCCTTCAAGTTGGATGGGTTCCGCTGGTGTACAGCAATCTTTAAGTCATACCACAGATTCTCAATTGGATTGAGGTCTGGGCTTTGACTAGGCCATTCCAAGACATTTAAATGTTTCCCCTTAAACCACTCAAGTGTTGCTTTAGCAGTATGCTTAGGGTCATTGTCCTGCTGGAAGGTGAACCTCCGTCCCAGTCTCAAATCTCTGGAAGACTGAAACAGGTTTCCCTCAAGAATTTCCCTGTATTTAGTTCCATCCATCATTCCTTCAATTCTGACCAGTTTCCCAGTCCCTGCCGATGAAAAACATCCCCACAGCATGATGCTGCCACCCCCATGGTTGGTGTTCTCTGGGTGATGAGAGGTGTTGGGCTTGAGCCAGACATAGTGTTTTCGTTGTTGGCCAAAAAGCTCAATTGTAGTCTCATCTGACCAGAGTACCTTCTTCCATATGTTTGGGGAGTCTCCCACATGCCTTTTGGCGAACACCAAATGTGTTTGCTTATTTTTTTATTTAAGCAATGGCTTTTTTCTGGCCACTCTTCCGTAAAGCCCAACTCTGTGGAGTGTACGGCTTAAAGTGGTCCAATGGACAGGTACTCAATCTCTGCTGTGGAGCTTTGCAGCTCCTTCAGGGTTATCTTTGGTCTCTTTGTTGCCTCTCTGATTAATGCCCTCCTTGCCTGGTCCGTGAGTTTTGGTGGGCGGCCCTCTCTTGGCAGGTTTGTTGTGCCATATTCTTTCCATTTTTTAATAATGGATTTAATGGTGCTCCGTGAGATGTTAAAAGTTTTTTTTCCATAACCTGTTTGAAGAGCTCCTTGGTCTTCATGGTGCCGCTTGCTTGGTGGTGCCCCTTGCTTAGTGGTGTTGCAGACTCTGGGGCCTTTCAGAACAGGTGTATACATACTGAGATCATGTGACAGATCATGTGACACCTAGATTGCACACAGGTGGACTTTATTTAACTAATTATGTGACTTCTGAAGGTAATTGGTTGCAGCAGATCTTATTTACGGGCTTCATAGCAAAGGGGGTGAATACATATGCACGCACCACTTTTCCGTTATTTATTTTTTTGAATTCTTTGAAACAAGTAATTTTTTTCATTTCACTTCACCAATTTGGACTATTTTGTGTATGTCCATTACATGAAATCCAAATAAAAATCTATTTAAATTACAGGTTGTAATGCAACAAAATAGGAAAAACGCCAAGGGGAATGAATTACTTAAAAATCATACAATGTGATTTTCTGGATTTTTGTTTTTTTGTTTTTGTTTTAGATTCCGTCTCTCACAGTTGAAGTGTACCTATGATAAAAATTACAGACCTCTACATGCTTTGTAAGTAGGAAAACCTGCAAAATCGGCAGTGGATCAAATACTTGTTCTCCCCACTGTATATATAATGAGGAGGTGTGTCCAAACAAACACCAATGAGGAGTAAGAGGTGTGTCCAAACAAACACCAATGAGGAGTAAGAGGTGTGTCCAAACTGTTGACTGGTACTGTATGTAGTGCACTACTTCAGACCAGGGACCCTGTTGACTGGGACTGTATGTAGTGCACTACTTCAGACCAGGGACCCTACACTCTTAGAAAGAAGGGTTCCAAAAGGGTTCCTCTGCTGTCCCCATAGGAGAACCCTTTGGGTTCCAGGTACAGGGGGAAAAGTATTTGATCCCCTGCTGATTTTGTACGTTTGCCCGCTGACAAAGACATGATCAGTCTATAATTTTAATGGTAGGTTTATTTGAACAGTGAGAGACAGAATAACAGTAAAAAACATCCAGAAAAACGCATGTCAAAAATGTTATAAATGTATTTGCATTTTAATGAGGGAAATAAGTATTTGACCCCTCTGCAAAACATGACTTGGTACTTGGTGGCAAAACCCTTGTTGGCAATCACAGAGGTCAGACGTTTCTTGTAGTTGGCCACCAGGTTTGCACACATCTCAGGAGGGATTTTGTCCCACTCCCTTTGCAGATCTTCTCCAAGTCATTAATGTTTCGAGGCTGACGTTTGGCAACTCGAACCTTCAGCTCCCTCCACAGATTTTCTATGGGATTAAGGTCTGGAGACTGGCTAGGCCACTCCAGGACCTTAATGTGCTTCTTCTTGAGCCACTCCTTTGTTTCCTTGGCCGTGTGTTTTGGGTCATTGTCATGCTGGAATACCCATCCACGACCCATTTTCAATGCCCTGGCTGAGGGAAGGAGGTTCTCACCCAAGATTTGACGGTACATGGCCCCGTCCATTGTCCCTTTGATGCGGTGAAGTTGTCCTGTCCTCTTAGCAGAAAAACACCCCCAAAGCATGTTTCCACCTCCATGTTTGACGGTGGGGATGGTGTTCTTGGGGTCATAGGCAGCATTCCTCCTCCTCCAAACACGGTGAGTTGAGTTGATGCCAAAGAGCTCGATTTTGGTCTCATCTGACCACAACACTTTCACCCAGTTCTCCTCTGAATTATTCAGATGTTCATTGGCAAACTTCAGACGGGCCTGTATATGTGCTTTCTTGAGCAGGGGGACCTTGCGGGCGTTGCAGGATTTCAGTCCTTCACGGCGTAGTGTGTTACCAATTGTTTTCTTGGTGACTATGGTCCCAGCTGCCTTGAGATCATTGACAAGATCCTCCCGTGTAGTTCTGGGCTGATTCCTCACCGTTCTCATGATCATTGCAACTCCACGAGGTGAGATCTTACATGGAGCCCCAGGCCGAGGGAGATTGACAGTTCTTTTGTGTTTCTTCCATTTGTGAATAATCGCACCAACTGTTGTCACCTTCTCACCAAGCTGCTTGGTCTTGGCCAGAGCTCTTTGGTCTTGGCCATGGTGGAGAGTTTGGAATCTGATTGATTGATTGATTGCTTCTGTGGACAGGTTTCTTTTATACAGGTAACAAGCTGAGATTAGGAGCGCTCCCTTTAAGAGTGTGCTCCTAATCTCAGCTCGTTACCTGTATAAAAGACACCTGGGAGACAGAAATCTTTCTGATTGAGAGGGGGTCAAATACTTATTTCCCTCATTAAAATGCAAATCAATTTATAACATTTTTGACATGCGTTTATCTGGATTCTTTTGTTGTTATTCTGTCTCTCACTGTTCAAATAAACCTACCATTAAAATTATAGACTGATCATTTCTTTGTCAGTGGGCAAACGTACAAAATCAGCAGGGGATCAAATACTTTTTTCCCTCACTGTACATATGGGGTAAAACAAAACACAAAGTCAAAAATACAACAGAAAATAGAAAATCTATATACAGTGTGTGCAAATGTAGCAAGTTATGGAGGTAAGGCAATAAAAAGGCCATAGTGCAAAATAATTACAATTAGTATTAACACTGGAATGATAGATGTGCAGAAGATGATGTGCAAATAGAGATACTGGGGTGCAAAAGAGCAAAATAAATAACAATATGGGGATGAGGTAGTTGGGTGGGCTAATTACAGATGGGCTGTGTACAGGTGCAGTGATCGGTAAGGTGCTCTGACAACTGATGCTTAAAGTTAGTGAGGGAAATAAGAGTCTCCAGCTTCAGAGATTTTTGTAGATCGTTCTAGTCATTGGCAGCAGATATATTAACCTCTATATTAACCTCTAGTCTGCTTCTAGACATTGGAACAGAGTTTTATCATGTACCTCAGCCTTCCTCTCCCCGTCCCAGACACACACACACACACACACACACACACACACACACACACCCAGCCCTCTCCTAATTTATAGCCTCTACTCCCCCCTCCCTCCTCCCTCCCTCCCTCTCTCCCTCCCTCCCTCCCCCTCTCCCTCCCTCTCGTCCGTGGTGAGTTGGTGTAGATACATTTAGCTGTGTTCCATTTAGTGGAACTATGTTTTTAGACCAGAGTGCTGCTGGCTGAGTGACCCATCCACCACTTTTTCTCAGTCTCTTCAGTGTGATGATCACCCTGAAAAACCCCTCTAATGGGATGAGATGATCACCCTGAAAAACCCCTCTAATGGGGTGAGATGATCACCCTGAAAAACCCCTCTAATGGGGTGTGATGATCACCCTGAAAAACCCCTCTAATGGGATGAGATGATCACCCTGAAAAACCCCTCTAATGGGATGAGATGATCACCCTGAAAAACCCCTCTAATGGGGTGTGATGATCACCCTGAAAACACAGTAGAGGTACTGCACCACCAGCTGTTCATACTGCACCACCAGCTGTTCATACTGCACCACCAGCTGTTCATACTGCACCACCAGCTGATCATACTGCACCACCAGCTGTTCATACTGCACCACCAGCTGTTCATACTGCACCACCAGCTGTTCATACTGCACCACCAGCTGTTCATACTGCACCACCAGCTGATCATACTGCACCACCAGCTGTTCATACTGCACCACCAGCTGTTCATACTGCACCACCAGCTGATCATACTGCACCACCAGCTGTTCATACTGCACCAGCAGCTGTTCATACTGCACCACCAGCTGATCATACTGCACCACCAACTGTTCATACTGCACCACCAGCTGTTCATACTGCACCACCAGCTGTTCATACTGCACCACCAGCTGTTCATACTGCACCACCAGCTGATCATACTGCACCACCAGCTGTTCATACTGCACCACCAGCTGTTCATACTGCACCACCAGCTGTTCATACTGCACCACCAGCTGTTCATACTGCACCACCAGCTGATCATACTGCACCACCAGCTGTTCATACTGCACCACCAGCTGTTCATACTGCACCACCAGCTGTTCATACTGCACCACAAGCTGATCATACTGCACCACCAGCTGTTCATACTGCACCACCAGCTGTTCATACTGCACCACCAGCTGTTCATACTGCACCACCAGCTGATCATACTGCACCACCAGCTGATCATACTGCACCACCAGCTGTTCATACTGCACCACCAGCTGTTCATACTGCACCACCAGCTGTTCATACTGCACCACCAGCTGTTCATACTGCACCACCAGCTGCTCATACTGCACCACCAGCTGCTCATACTGCACCACCAGCTGTTCATACTGCACCACCAGCTGTTCATATTGCACCACCAGCTGTTCATACTGCACCAGCAGCTGGCTTTCTGTCCGACTCCTGCTCACTACTGCAACAACTGGTCCCAAACCCAACTGGTCCCAAACCCAACTGGTCCCAAACCCAAATGCAGTCCCGCAATGATATAGCCTACCTTTTTAGGTGGGGGAAGATAATATATCTGCGGGGACAACAAAAATATTTCAATATTCTCAATTACCCATAATGATGAGTTAATATCCTGAATTTACTTATGGTCCAGGGACAATGTGACAATGACAAGACCAGCTGTCATTTACAGTAAAATCCTTGAATACTTTAATTAAAATATCTTGATCTTTGCTCTGACTCTGACTACACCCAGCCCTGTCCTGGGGATGACTCTGACTACACCCAGCCCTGTCCTGGGGATGACTCTGACTACACCCAGCCCTGTCCTGGGGATGACTCTGACTACACCCAGCCCTGTCCTGGGGATGACTCTGACTACACCCAGCCCTGTCCTGGGGATGACTCTGACTACACCCAGCCCTGTCCTGGGGATGACTCTGACTGACTACACCCAGCCCTGTCCTGGGGATGACTCTGACTACACCCAGCCCTGTCCTAGGGATGACTCTGACTACACCCAGCCCTGTCCTGGGGATGACTCTGACTACACCCAGCCCTGTCCTGGGGATGACTCTGACTACACCCAGCCCTGTCCTGGGGATGACTCTGACTACACCCAGCCCTGTCCTGGGGATGACTCTGACTACACCCAGCCCTGTCCTGGGGATGACTCTGACTACACCCAGCCCTGTCCTGGGGATGACTCTGACTACACCCAGCCCTGTCCTGGTGATGACTCTGACTACACCCAGCCCTGTCCTGGGGATGACTCTGACTACACCCAGCCCTGTCCTGGGGATGACTCTGACTACACCCAGCCCTGTCCTGGTGATGACTCTGACTACACCCAGCCCTGTCCTGGTGATGACTCTGACTGACTACACCCAGCCCTGTCCTGGGGATGACTCTGACTACACCCAGCCCTGTCCTGGTGATGACTCTGACTACACCCAGCCCTGTCCTGGTGATGACTCTGACTACACCCAGCCCTGTCCTGGGGATGACTCTGACTACACCCAGCCCTGTCCTGGTGATGACTCTGACTACACCCAGCCCTGTCCTGGGGATGACTCTGACTGACTACACCCAGCCCTGTCCTGGGGATGACTCTGACTACACCCAGCCCTGTCCTGGTGATGACTCTGACTACACCCAGCCCTGTCCTGGTGATGACTCTGACTACACCCAGCCCTGTCCTAGGGATGACTCTGACTACACCCAGCCCTGTCCTGGGGATGACTCTGACTACACCCAGCCCTGTCCTGGTGATGACTCTGACTACACCCAGCCCTGTCCTGGTGATGACTCTGACTACACCCAGCCCTGTCCTGGTGATGACTCTGACTACACCCAGCCCTGTCCTGGTGATGACTCTGACTACACCCAGCCCTGTCCTGGGGATGACTCTGACTACACCCAGCCCTGTCCTGGGGATGACTCTGACTACACCCAGCCCTGTCCTGGGGATGACTCTGACTACACCCAGCCCTGTCCTGGGGATGACTCTGACTGACTACACCCAGCCCTGTCCTGGGGATGACTCTGACTACACCCAGCCCTGTCCTGGGGATGACTCTGACTACACCCAGCCCTGTCCTGGTGATGACTCTGACTACACCCAGCCCTGTCCTGGTGATGACTCTGACTACACCCAGCCCTGTCCTGGGAATGACTCTGACTACACCCAGCCCTGTCCTGGTGATGACTCTGACTACACCCAGCCCTGTCCTGGGGATGACTCTGACTACACCCAGCCCTGTCCTGGGATGACTCTGACTACACCCAGCCCTGTCCTGGGGATGACTCTGACTACACCCAGCCCTGTCCTGGTGATGACTCTGACTACACCCAGCCCTGTCCTGGTGATGACTCTGACTACACCCAGCCCTGTCCTGGGGATGACTCTGACTACACCCAGCCCTGTCCTGGGGATGACTCTGACTACACCCAGCCCTGTCCTGGGGATGACTCTGACTACACCCAGCCCTGTCCTGGGGATGACTCTGACTACACCCAGCCCTGTCCTGGGGATGACTCTGACTACACCCAGCCCTGTCCTGGGGATGACTCTGACTCTGACTACACCCAGCCCTGTCCTGGGGATGACTCTGACTACACCCAGCCCTGTCCTGGTGATGACTCTGACTACACCCAGCCCTGTCCTGGGGATGACTCTGACTACACCCAGCCCTGTCCTGGGGATGACTCTGACTACACCCAGCCCTGTCCTGGGGATGACTCTGACTACACCCAGCCCTGTCCTGGGGATGACTCTGACTCTGACTACACCCAGCCCTGTCCTGGGGATGACTCTGACTACACCCAGCCCTGTCCTGGGGATGACTCTGACTACACCCAGCCCTGTCCTGGGGATGACTCTGACTACACCCAGCCCTGTCCTGGGGATGACTCTGACTACACCCAGCCCTGTCCTGGGGATGACTCTGACTACACCCAGCCCTGTCCTGGTGATGACTGACTGACTACACCCAGCCCTGTCCTGGTGATGACTCTGACTGACTACACCCAGCCCTGTCCTGGTGATGACTATGACTACACCCAGCCCTGTCCTGAGGATGACTCTGACTACACCCAGCCCTGTCCTGGGGATGACTCTGACTACACCCAGCCCTGTCCTGGGGATGACTCTGACTCTGACTACACCCAGCCCTGTCCTGGGGATGACTCTGACTACACCCAGCCCTGTCCTGGGGATGACTCTGACTACACCCAGCCCTGTCCTGGGGATGACTCTGACTACACCCAGCCCTGTCCTGGGGATGACTCTGACTCCTACACCCAGCCCTGTCCTGGGGATGACTCTGACTACACCCAGCCCTGTCCTGGGGATGACTCTGACTACACCCAGCCCTGTCCTGGGGATGACTCTGACTACACCCAGCCCTGTCCTGGGGATGACTCTGACTACACCCAGCCCTGTCCTTGGGATGACTCTGACTACACCCAGCCCTGTCCTGGGGATGACTCTGACTACACCCAGCCCTGTCCTGGGGATGACTCTGACTACACCCAGCCCTGTCCTGGGGATGACTCTGACTACACCCAGCCCTGTCCTGGTGATGACTCTGACTACACCCAGCCCTGTCCTGGGGATGACTCTGACTACACCCAGCCCTGTCCTGGTGATGACTGACTACACCCAGCCCTGTCCTGGTGATGACTCTGACTCTACACCCAGCCCTGTCCTGGGGATGACTCTGACTACACCCAGCCCTGTCCTGGGGATGACTCTGACTACACCCAGCCCTGTCCTGGGGATGACTCTGACTACACCCAGCCCTGTCCTGGGGGATGACTCTGACTACACCCAGCCCTGTCCTGGGGATGACTCTGACTACACCCAGCCCTGTCCTGGGGATGACTCTGACTACACCCAGCCCTGTCCTGGGGATGACTCTGACTACACCCAGCCCTGTCCTGGGGATGACTCTGACTACACCCAGCCCTGTCCTGGGGATGACTCTGACTACACCCAGCCCTGTCCTGGGGATGACTCTGACTACACCCAGCCCTGTCCTGGGGATGACTCTGACTACACCCAGCCCTGTCCTGGGGATGACTCTGACTACACCCAGCCCTGTCCTGGGGATGACTCTGACTACACCCAGCCCTGTCCTGGGGATGACTCTGACTACACCCAGCCCTGTCCTGGGGATGACTCTGACTACACCCAGCCCTGTCCTGGTGATGACTCTGACTACACCCAGCCCTGTCCTGGGGATGACTCTGACTACACCCAGCCCTGTCCTGGTGATGACTCTGACTACACCCAGCCCTGTCCTGGGGATGACTCTGACTACACCCAGCCCTGTCCTGGTGATGACTCTGACTACACCCAGCCCTGTCCTGGGGATGACTCTGACTAACACCCAGCCCTGTCCTGGTGATGACTCTGACTACACCCAGCCCTGTCCTGGGGATGACTCTGACTACACCCAGCCCTGTCCTGGGGATGACTCTGACTACACCCAGCCCTGTCCTGGGGATGACTCTGACTACACCCAGCCCTGTCCTGGGGATGACTCTGACTACACCCAGCCCTGTCCTGGGGATGACTCTGACTACACCCAGCCCTGTCCTGGGTGATGACTGACTGACTACACCCAGCCCTGTCCTGGGGATGACTCTGACTACACCCAGCCCTGTCCTGGTGATGACTCTGACTACACCCAGCCCTGTCCTGGGGATGACTCTGACTACACCCAGCCCTGTCCTGGGGATGACTCTGACTACACCCAGCCCTGTCCTGGGGATGACTCTGACTACACCCAGCCCTGTCCTGGGGATGACTCTGACTACACCCAGCCCTGTCCTGGGTGATGACTCTGACTACACCCAGCCCTGTCCTGGGGATGACTCTGACTACACCCAGCCCTGTCCTGGGGATGACTCTGACTACACCCAGCCCTGTCCTGGGGATGACTCTGACTACACCCAGCCCTGTCCTGGGGATGACTCTGACTACACCCAGCCCTGTCCTGGGGATGACTCTGACTACACCCAGCCCTGTCCTGGGGATGACTCTGACTACACCCAGCCCTGTCCTGGGGATGACTCTGACTACACCCAGCCCTGTCCTGGGGATGACTCTGACTACACCCAGCCCTGTCCTGGGGATGACTCTGACTACACCCAGCCCTGTCCTGGGGATGACTCTGACTACACCCAGCCCTGTCCTGGGGATGACTCTGACTACACCCAGCCCTGTCCTGGTGATGACTCTGACTACACCCAGCCCTGTCCTGGGGATGACTCTGACTGACTACACCCAGCCCTGTCCTGGGGATTGTGTTGTATTGAACCAGTCCAGCTCCATGTGGAGCAGCATGTTGTTAATAGTTCATGCGGATGGATGCCCTTTGAACCTTGTCTAGAGGTAGGGAGGGTTGGGGTTAGGGTCTAGGGTTTTATCCTAGGATTATTGATTATTGATGATTGATTATTGATTCTCCATTTTATGTCTTGTTGGACAAACGACTCTCTCTCCACTTCACTACCCCACTGAATGCGGGCGCTAGGGTGATTCATACTGTTTGGCCATGCTGGGATGAGAATTAGTCTCAGTAGTCAGCTAGTGGAGAGGACACATTATACAGAGCTGTAGACAGACAGTCCCTAGCGTGCTCCCTAGCGTGCTCCCTAGCGTGCTCCCTAGCGTGCTCCCTAGCGTGCTCCCTAGCGTGCTCCCTAGCGTGCTCCCTAGCGTGCTCCAACATCACCAGGAAGTGACTACACTTCTCAGCAATCAGCTAGTGATTCCTGTTATTGCAGGTCTTCTCTCCTCACTTTCCAATCAGATATTCCTCTTATTTATTTCTGCTACAGAGCCCTGTCTCCCCTGTCTCCCCTGTCTCCCCTGTCTCCCCTGTCTCCCCTGTCTCCCCTGTCTCCCCTGTCTCCCCTGTCTCCCCTGTCTCCCCTGTCTCCCCTGTCTCCCCTGTCTCCCCTGTCTCACATGGATGGGAGGTCAGTGACTCCACTCTGCCACATTAACAGTAACACAGCAGACATAATCACAGAGGAGAGAGCAGACAGCAAAACAGGATATAATCTGGGAGTGGGCTTCCTGTTCCATGTCTGTGGGTTTGGGTGACTGTGTGAGCAGGGTGACTGTGTGAGCAGGGTGACTGTGTGAGCAGGGTGGCTGTGTGAGCAGGGTAGGGGTGTGAGCAGGGTGACTGTGTGAGCAGGGTAGGGGTGTGAGCAGGGTGACTGTGTGAGCAGGGTGACTGTGTGAGCAGGGTGGCTGTGTGAGCAGGGTGACTGTGTGAGCAGGGTGACTGTGTGAGCAGGGTGGCTGTGTGAGCAGGGTAGGGGTGTGAGCAGGGTGACTGTGTGAGCAGGGTGACTGTGTGAGCAGGGTGACTGTGTGAGCAGGGTGGCTGTGTGAGCAGGGTGGCTGTGTGAGCAGGGTAGGGGTGTGAGCAGGGTGACTGTGTGAGCAGGGTGACTGTGTGAGCAGGGTGGCTGTGTGAGCAGGGTAGGGGTGTGAGCAGGGTGACTGTGTGAGCAGGGTGACTGTGTGAGCAGGGTGGCTGTGTGAGCAGGGTAGGGGTGTGAGCAGGGTGACTGTGAGCAGGGTAGGGGTGTGAGCAGGGTGACTGTGAGCAGGGTAGGGGTGTGAGCAGGGTGACTGTGAGCAGGGTAGGGGTGTGAGCAGGGTGACTGTGAGCAGGGTAGGGGTGTGAGAAGGGTGACTGTGAGCAGGGTAGGGGTGTGAGCAGGGTGACTGTGAGCAGGGTAGGGGTGTGAGCAGGGCGGGTGTGTGAGCAGGGTGACTGTGAGCAGGGTAGGGGTGTGAGCAGGGTGGCTGTGTGAGCAGGGTGACTGTTTGAGCAGGGTGAGTGTGTGAGCAGGGTGGGGGTGTGAGCAGGGTGACTGTGTGAGCAGGGTAGGGGTGTGAGCAGGGCGGGTGTGTGAGCAGGGTGACTGTTTGAGCAGGGGAGGGGTGTGAGCAGGGTGACTGTGAGCAGGGTAGGGGTGTGAGCAGGGTGACTGTGAGCAGGGTAGGGGTGTGAGGGTGTGAGCAGGGTGACTGTGAGCAGGGTAGGGGTGTGAGCAGGGTAGGGGTGTGAGCAGGGTGACTGTGAGCAGGGTAGGGGTGTGAGGGTGTGAGCAGGGTGACTGTGAGCAGGGTAGGGGTGTGAGCAGGGTAGGGGTGTGAGCAGGGTGACTGTTAGCAGGGTAGGGGTGTGAGCAGGGCGGGTGTGTGAGCAGGGTGACTGTGAGCAGGGTAGGGGTGTGAGCAGGGTGACTGTGAGCAGGGTAGGGGTGTGAGCAGGGTGACTGTGAGCAGGGTAGGGGTGTGAGGGTGTGAGCAGGGTGACTGTGAGCAGGGTAGGGGTGTGAGCAGGGTGACTGTTAGCAGGGTAGGGGTGTGAGCAGGGCGGGTGTGTGAGCAGGGTGACTGTTTGAGCAGGGTAGGGGTGTGAGCAGGGCGGGTGTGTGAGCAGGGTGACTGTGAGCAGGGTGACTGTTTGAGTAGGGTGGGGGTGTGAGCAGGGTGACTGTGTGAGCAGGGTGACTGTGTGAGCAGGGTGTGAGCAGGGTGACTGTGTGAGCAGGGTGTAGTGTGGTGGCTAATGACTGTGTAGCAGCAGGATGGAGAGACAGACGGACTCAGATGGATGGCCAGAGGCTGACTCAGTAACTAGTCCAGTTAACTCTTCTGTTGGCAGCAACTTTGAAGATTATATCTTTCTAGCTAATGCTTTCTCTGAATGTTGATGTCTAGACTGTAGAACCATTCGTTTTTTCTCCTACTGTTGGGGTTATTCTGTTACCCCTCTGAGTGGCTCTTCACATGTCACAGATTCACGTGGTGTTATTCTGTTACCCCTCTGAGTGGCTCTTCACATGTCACAGATTCACGTGGTGTTATTCTGTTACCCCTCTGAGTGGCCCTTCACTTGTCACAGATTCATGTGGTGTTATTCTGTTACCCCTCTGAGTGGCTGATTCATGTGGTGTTATTCTGTTACCCCTCTGAGTGGCTGATTCATGTGGTGTTATTCTGTTACCCCTCTGAGTGGCCCTTCATTGATTCATGTGGTGTTATTCTGTTACCCCTCTGAGTGGCCTTCACTTTGATTCATGTGGTGTTATTCTGTTACCCCTCTGAGTGGCTAGATTCATGTGGTGTTATTCTGTTACCCCTCTGAGTGGCTGATTCATGTGGTGTTATTCTGTTACCCCTCTGAGTGGCTGATTCATGTGGTGTTATTCTGTTACCCCTCTGAGTGGCTGATTCATGTGGTGTTATTCTGTTACCCCTCTGAGTGGCTGATTCATGTGGTGTTATTCTGTTACCCCTCTGAGTGGCCGATTCATGTGGTGTTATTCTCCCTTCACTTGTCTTGTGTTTAGCCAGAGGCAGCAGGTTCTAGTAACATGCCCACATATGATGATTTGGTTCTGTTGTTATAAGTCATGTTGTCTATCTATCTGTTGGGTTTCAGGGGCCCGTGTCTCATCATATTGTGTTTCAGGGGCCTGTGTCTCATCATATTGTGTTTCAGGGGCCCGTGTCTCATCATATTGTGTTTCAGGGGCCTGTGTCTCATCATGTTGTGTTTCAGGGGCCCGTGTCTCATCATGTTGTGTTTCAGGGGCCCGTGTCTCATCATGTTGTGTTTCAGGGGGCCCGTGTCTGGCTGTGGGACAAAGAGCAGCTCCTTCCTGCTACTGTCAGCTCCTGTTCCCACGACGACGGATCCTTGGTCCTCACCACCAACTATGATGAGGTAAGAGGGACAAACTACAATTAATCAAATGGCACCCGGACTATTTATGTTGTTGTTTTTACACTGCTGCCACTCGCTGTCTATTATCTATGCATAGTCACTTTACCCCTACCTACATGTACAAATTACCTCAACTAACCTATACCCCCGCACATTGACTCGGTACCGGTACCCCCTGTATATCCTCCCGAGTGGCGCAGTGGTCTAAGGCACTGCATCGCAGTGCTAGCTGTGCCACTAGAGATCCTGGTTCGAATCCAGGCTCTGTCGTAGCCGGCCACGACCGGGAGACCAATGGGGCGGCGCACAATTGGCCCAGCGTCGTCCAGGGTAGGGGAGGGAATGGCCGGCAGGGATGTAGCTCAGTTGGTAGAGCATGGCGTTTGCAACGCCAGGGTTTGGGTTTCGATTCCCACAGGGGGCCAGTATAAACAAATGATGTATGCACTCACTAACTGTAAGTCGCTCTGGATAAGAGCGTCTGCTAAATGACTTAAATGTAATGTAAATGTATATAGCCTCATTATTGTTATTTTATTGTGTTACTTTTTATTAGTTTTTACTTTAGTTTATTTAGTAAATATTTTCTTAACTCTATTTATTGAACTGCATTGTTGGTTAAGGGCTTGTAAAAATAAAAATAAATAAATAAGTGTAAGTAAATAAGTGTAAGTAAGCATTTCACTGTAATCTGTTGTATTCGGCGCATGTGACAAATACAATTTTATTTTATTTCTATGTTTGCTGCTGCTGCATTGTGGGGAGGCGTTGCTTAGGTAACTGAAGATTAGTTTGCTACTAGGATCTTCTCTGGCTTCTTTACCCACAAAGTCATGAACCCCACCCATTTAAAAAATGGATCTTCTCAAAATTAAGTTTTTAACCTAACCCTAACTTTAACCCTAACCTTAAACACATTGCTAACCTTATGCCTAACCTAACCTTAAATTAATTTTTGTAACCAATTTTTACTTTGTGGCTGTGGAATCTGACTTTGTGGCTGTGGAATCTGACTTTGTGGCTGTGGAATCTGACTTTGTGGCTGTGGAATCTGACTTTGTGGCTGTGGAATCTGACTTTGTGGCTGTGGAATCTGACTTTGTGGCTGTGGAATCTGACTTTGTGGCTGTGGAATCTGACTTTGTGGCTGTGGAATCTGACTTTGTGGCTGTGGAAACTAGTGAAAACCCAACACTGTGCTTGTTTCAAGAAGGAGCAACAAAGTTTCATCATGTTGTTAAGAGTCCATGTTATGGCAGAGACGGACTCAACCACAAGAACGCCCGGCCGTCCTGTCTTCAGTCAGACGTTTTTGGAATTTTCGATGCTCCCTGACTAGCTTCAATTTCGGTGATTATTAGCGAGCTGAACACAGTCAGGTAACTGTAAAAATGTACTGTAGAGCCATATGTTTGACAGCTTTGCTCTAGTTTATGACTGACTTCAAAGGCCTCTCTTCCTTTTCATTGTCAAAGTCACTGAATTGTGTGAATCTGTGAACATTATAACCAGCTATGATAGAAGTTGTGTGGTTGACTGTGTGTGAGAGCATGATGCTTTCTGTGATGGGAAAGAGACCTACAGTAAGAATAGCAGGAATGGGCTTTACTCTACTCTGAGCCAAGCTGAGGCTAGCAGCATTATCTGCTGTTATCTGTTGGGTTGGAGGGAAACCTTGAGGCTAGCGACATTATCTGTTGGGTTGGAGGGAAACCTTGAGGCTAGCGACATTATCTGTTGGGTTGGAGGGAAACCTTGAGGCTAGCGGCATTATCTGTTGGGTTGGAGGGAAACCTTGAGGCTAGCGACATTATCTGTTGGGTTGGAGGGAATTGGCTACTTCTGTTGGGTTGTTTACGGCTATCTGTTGGGTTGGAGGGAAACCTTGAGGCTAGCGACATTATCTGTTGGGTTGGAGGGAAACCTTGAGGCTAGCGACATTATCTGTTGGGTTGGAGGGAAACCTTGAGGCTAGCGACATTATCTGTTGGGTTGGAGGGAAACCTTTGTGTCTGAAGGATATCCTGTTTTAACAGCGGGAGGGAGGGAGAGAGGGAGATGAAGACAGAGAGAAAGGGAGGGGGGAGAAAGAGAAAGGGAGGGGAGAGAGAGAGAGAGGAAGGGAGAGAGAGAACGAGAGAGGAAGGGAGAGAGAGAACGAGAGCGAAAAGAGAGAGAGGAAGATGGGACATTGAAAATAGCCTCCTTAGATGTGAATGTCTAAATGTCCGCTGTGTGGGAAAGAGTCTTCCGGTTCAGCTGCTGTGTTGAAGAATTTTCCTTTACTGTATGTATAGCTTTAGACATTGGTCTGGTTTGGTTTGTTCTGGTTCGGTCTGTTCAGGTCTGGTCTGGTTTGGTCTGGTCTGGTTCGGTCTGTTCAGGTCTAGTCTGGTTTGGTCTGGTCTGGTCTGGTTCGGTCTGTTCAGATCTGGTCTGGTCTGGTCTGGTTTGGTCTGGTCTGGTTCGGTCTGTTCAGATCTGGTCTGGTCTGGTTCGGTCTGGTTTGGTCTGGTCTGGTTCGGTCTGTTCAGATCTGGTTTGGGCTGGTTTGGTCTGGTTTGGTGTGGTTTGGTCTGGTCTGTTCTGGTCTGTTCAGATCTGGTCTGGTTTGGTCTGGTCTGGTCTGGTCTGGTTTGGTCTGGTTTGGTTTGGTCTGGTCTGGTCTGGTCTGGTCTGGTCTGGTCTGTTCTTAGACTGATGTTGCATCAGGTACTGGCTGTCCTGTATGTCGCTCCATGTTCCTAGACAGTTCTAATCCAAAGGCCCTTGGTTACCCCCAGAGCCCAAAAGACCCCTGCCCTGTCCCCATTCCTAGGCTCTGTCACCCAGCTGTCCTCCTCACCCGTACCCCAGGCTTCATGCTATTTCTGGAGGCCTCTGCTGTGCTGCTGTGAGGGTGGATCTAAACGTGGACAACATGTGTTCAAGTGGCAGCTAGCTCTGCTGATGTACTGAGTTTCTTCACGAGGTCACAGCTTAACTCTCAGCATGGCTGGAGTCTACTGAGTTTCTTCACGAGGTCACAGCTTAACTCTCAGCATGGCTGGAGTCTACTGAGTTTCTTCACGAGGTCACAGCTTAACTCTCAGCATGGCTGGAGTCTACTGAGTTTCTTCACGAGGTCACAGCTTAACTCTCAGCATGGCTGGAGTCTACTGAGTTTCTTCACGAGGTCACAGCTTAACTCTCAGCATGGCTGGAGTCTACTGAGTTTCTTCACGAGGTCACAGCTTAACTCTCAGCATGGCTGGAGTCTACTGAGTTTCTTCACGAGGTCACAGCTTAACTCTCAGCATGGCTGGAGTCTATCATCTTTACAGCATCTCTCCACCAGGCTGGGAATACACGCAGCCGTTCTCACTGAAGACATGATGATGATTTTATACAGGGTTAGGGTTAGGATTTGACATTATTCTACAGTGTTGAAGCAAAGCTATACTGTATGGGTGACTGTAGAGACAGAAGAGATTTCAGTGTGCAGTGAGATGTAAAGCCTTCTCTGTCTGCCCTGAGGGCACAGGAGCTGCTAAATCTGAGGAGTCCAAGAGAACGCCCTGTGGAGAAACATGTTTTAGTCTCTGCTCTGTATATATCTCTCATGACAGAGACCGTTGTTTTCCCATGTCCAGAGAGACTGCTGATATAGCCTATATTTCTCTGTGTGTTCCTGTGTGTGTTCCTCTGTGTGTTCCTGTGTGTGTTCCTCTGTGTGTTCCTTTGTGTATGTATATATATAGGAGAGTCCCATTCCCAGCCCGGTGGACTGGAATATCTGAGGTTTCCTTTTCTTAACAGCTGCTGACTACTATTATTAGTCTATAGTAGTGATGGGAAGTTCGGCTCTTTTTACTGACTGAACTTTTCGACTTGTTCAGTGAGACAAACAAATCTTTTGACTAATTTCGTTAATTTGAGTCAGTAATGCACAGAGCACGCAGGACCCCGTACCGGCGAACGATGAACTGAAAACTCGAAAGAGTCATGATTCTACAAGCCTCTCGTCCAAATGTCCTTCACCATAGGGGGCTTATTGAAGCTGTCATTTGATTCTACACGCCCCTCGTTCGAATGTCCTTCAGCATAGGGGGCTTATTGAAGCTGTCATTTGATTCTACAAGCCTCTCCTTCAGTATAGGGGGCTCATTGGAGCTGTCATTTGATTCTACAAGCCTCTCCTTCACCATAGTGTAGCAGGTGATTTGGACGGAGTCAGGCGGTGTAAATCACAGAATAATGGTTTATTCGGCCGATAGAGCAGTTCGTAGCAATGCGTAAAACAACTACAGTGCGACTTAACGGCACACTGGGAAAAACAAAACACATGGGTGAACATCCCGGCGATAACGTACAATATGCTCCACCAAGCTAGCGACCCCTCCACATGGAAACAATAACACACAAAGACATGGGGGCAGAGGGAACACTTAGACAGGGACTGATGAGAGGATATGAACCAGGTGTGTGTGAAAACAAGACAAAACAAATAGAATGATGAAAAGAGGAGCAGTGGCTAGAAGGCCGGTGATGACGAACGCCGAAGCCTGCCCAAACAAGGAGAGGAGGCAGCTTCGGCGGAAGTCGTGAGAGTACCCCACCTTGACGCACAGCGTCGGCACGATAGAGTGGAAATGGTAGAAGACTATCTCTTACTGCTACTCCTGCTGTGAGTTGTCCTGTAGTCCTAAGTGGAGATAACTAACCACAGAAAAGATAACCCAATTGAGCCTTACTGTGAGGTCAATGTACTGTGTCTCAGGTGATGTACCTGCAGCAGTAAAGCTAACTACCTGTTGTGTCTCTGTGTCTCAGGTGATGTACCTGCAGCAGTAAAGCTAACTACCTGTTGTGTCTCTGTGTTTCAGGTGATGTACCTGCAGCAGTAAAGCTAACTACCTGTTGTGTCTCTGTGTTTCAGGTGATGTACCTGCAGCAGTAAAGCTAACTACCTGTTGTGTCTCTGTGTTTCAGGTGATGTACCTGCAGCAGTAAAGCTAACTACCTGTTGTGTCTCTGTGTTTCAGGTGATGTACCTGCAGCAGTAAAGCTAACTACCTGTTGTGTCTCTGTGTCTCAGGTGATGTACCTGCAGCAGTAAAGCTAACTACCTGTTGTGTCTCTGTGTCTCAGGTGATTTACCTGCAGCAGTAAAGCTAACTACCTGTTGTGTCTCTGTGTTTCAGGTGATTTACCTGCAGCAGTAAAGCTAACTACCTGTTGTGTCTCTGTGTCTCAGGTGATGTACCTGCAGCAGTAAAGCTAACTACCTGTTGTGTCTCTGTGTCTCAGGTGATGTACCTGCAGCAGTAAAGCTAACTACCTGTTGTGTCTCTGTGTCTCAGGTGATGTACCTGCAGCAGTAAAGCTAACTACCTGTTGTGTCTCTGTGTTTCAGGTGATGTACCTGCAGCAGTAAAGCTAACTACCTGTTGTGTCTCTGTGTTTCAGGTGATGTACCTGCAGCAGTAAAGCTAACTACCTGTTGTGTCTCTGTGTTTCAGGTGATGTACCTGCAGCAGTAAAGCTAACTACCTGTTGTGTCTCTGTGTCTCAGGTGATGTACCTGCAGCAGTAAAGCTAACTACCTGTTGTGTCTCTGTGTCTCAGGTGATGTACCTGCAGCAGTAAAGCTAACTACCTGTTGTGTCTCTGTGTTTCAGGTGATGTACCTGCAGCAGTAAAGCTAACATACCTGTTGTGTCTCTGTGTCTCAGGTGATGTACCTGCAGCAGTAAAGCTAACTACCTGTTGTGTCTCTGTGTTTCAGGTGATGTACCTGCAGCAGTAAAGCTAACTACCTGTTGTGTCTCTGTGTTTCAGGTGATGTACCTGCAGCAGTAAAGCTAACTACCTGTTGTGTCTCTGTGTCTCAGGTGATGTACCTGCAGCAGTAAAGCTAACTACCTGTTGTGTCTCTGTGTTTCAGGTGATTTACCTGCAGCAGTAAAGCTAACTACCTGTTGTGTCTCTGTGTTTCAGGTGATGTACCTGCAGCAGTAAAGCTAACTACCTGTTGTGTCTCTGTGTTTCAGGTGATGTACCTGCAGCAGTAAAGCTAACTACCTGTTGTGTCTCTGTGTTTCAGGTGATGTACCTGCAGCAGTAAAGCTAACTACCTGTTGTGTCTCTGTGTCTCAGGTGATGTACCTGCAGCAGTAAAGCTAACTACCTGTTGTGTCTCTGTGTCTCAGGTGATGTACCTGCAGCAGTAAAGCTAACTACCTGTTGTGTCTCTGTGTTTCAGGTGATGTACCTGCAGCAGTAAAGCTAACTACCTGTTGTGTCTCTGTGTCTCAGGTGATGTACCTGCAGCAGTAAAGCTAACTACCTGTTGTGTCTCTGTGTTTCAGGTGATGTACCTGCAGCAGTAAAGCTAACTACCTGTTGTGTCTCTGTGTTTCAGGTGATGTACCTGCAGCAGTAAAGCTAACTACCTGTTGTGTCTCTGTGTTTCAGGTGATTTACCTGCAGCAGTAAAGCTAACTACCTGTTGTGTCTCTGTGTTTCAGGTGATTTACCTGCAGCAGTAAAGCTAACTACCTGTTGTGTCTCTGTGTTTCAGGTGATGTACCTGCAGCAGTAAAGCTAACTACCTGTTGTGTCTCTGTGTCTCAGGTGATTTACCTGCAGCAGTAAAGCTAACTACCTGTTGTGTCTCTGTGTTTCAGGTGATGTACCTGCAGCGGGCGGAGCTCAGCAGAGACAAGGTGTTTCCGATGCACCCCACCAGTATTAATGGAGTAGAGGACATGTCTACTCTGGCAGAACTACACGAAGCTGCCATTATGTACAACCTCTACCTCCGCTACCAGAAGGACTGCATCTATGTAAGACACTGTTATAGACTAACCTTACCAGACAGATATCATCTATATAAGACACTGTTATAGACTAACCTTACCAGACAGATATCATCTATATAAGACACTGTTATAGACTAACCCTACCAGACAGATATCATCTATATAAGACTCTGTTATAGACTAACCCTACCAGACAGATATCATCTATATAAGACACTGTTATAGACTAACCCTACCAGACAGATATCATCTATATAAGACACTGTTATAGACTAACCCTACCAGACAGATATCATCTATATAAGACTCTGTTATAGACTAACCCTACCAGACAGATATCATCTATATAAGACTCTGTTATAGACTAACCCTACCAGACAGATATCATCTATATAAGACACTGTTATAGACTAACCCTTACCAGACAGATATCATCTATATAAGACACTGTTATAGACTAACCCTACCAGACAGATATCATCTATATAAGACTCTGTTATAGACTAACCCTACCAGACAGATATCATCTATATAAGACACTGTTATAGACTAACCCTACCAGACAGATATCATCTATATAAGACACTGTTATAGACTAACCCTACCAGACAGATATCATCTATATAAGACACTGTTATAGACTAACCCTACCAGACAGATATCATCTATATAAGACACTGTTATAGACTAACCCTACCAGACAGATATCATCTATATAAGACACTGTTATAGACTAACCTACCAGACAGATATCATCTATATAAGACACTGTTATAGACTAACCCTACCAGACAGATATCATCTATATAAGACACTGTTATAAACTAACCCTACCAGACAGATATCATCTATATAAGACACTGTTATAGACTAACCTTACCAGACAGATATCATCTATATAAGACACTGTTATAGACTAACCCTACCAGACAGATATCATCTATATAAGACTCTGTTATAGACTAACCCTACCAGACAGATATCATCTATATAAGACACTGTTATAGACTAACCCTACCAGACAGATATCATCTATATAAGACACTGTTATAGACTAACCCTACCAGACAGATATCATCTATATAAGACACTGTTATAGACTAACCCTACCAGACAGATATCATCTATATAAGACACTGTTATAGACTAACCCTTACCAGACAGATATCATCTATATAAGACACTGTTATAGACTAACCCTACCAGACAGATATCATCTATATAAGACTCTGTTATAGACTAACCCTACCAGACAGATATCATCTATATAAGACTCTGTTATAGACTAACCCTACCAGACAGATATCATCTATATAAGACACTGTTATAGACTAACCCTACCAGACAGATATCATCTATATAAGACACTGTTATAGACTAAACCTACCAGACAGATATCATCTATATAAGACACTGTTATAAACTAACCCTACCAGACAGATATCATCTATATAAGACACTGTTATAGACTAACCCTACCAGACATATATCATCTATATAAGACACTGTTATAGACTAATCCTACCAGACAGATATCATCTATATAAGACTCTGTTATAGACTAACCCTACCAGACAGATATCATCTATATAAGACACTGTTATAGACTAACCTTACCAGACAGATATCATCTATATAAGACACTGTTATAGACTAACCCTACCAGACAGATATCATCTATATAAGACACTGTTATAGACTAACCCTACCAGACAGATATCATCTATATAAGACACTGTTATAGACTAACCCTACCAGACAGATATCATCTATATAAGACACTGTTATAGACTAACTTTACCAGACAGATATCATCTATATAAGACACTGTTATAGACTAACCTTACCAGACAGATATCATCTATATAAGACTCTGTTATAGACTAACCTTACCAGACAGATATCATCTATATAAGACACTGTTATAGACTAACCCTACCAGACAGATATCATCTATATAAGACACTGTTATAGACTAACCTTACCAGACAGATATCATCTATATAAGACACTGTTATAGACTAACCCTACCAGACAGATATCATCTATATAAGACACTGTTATAGACTAACCCTACCAGACAGATATCATCTATATAAGACACTGTTATAGACTAATCCTACCAGACAGATATCATCTATATAAGACTCTGTTATAGACTAACCCTACCAGACAGATATCATCTATATAAGACACTGTTATAGACTAACCCCTACCAGACAGATATCATCTATATAAGACTCTGTTATAGACTAACCCTACCAGACAGATATCATCTATATAAGACACTGTTATAGACTAAACCTACCAGACAGATATCATCTATATAAGACACTGTTATAAACTAACCCTACCAGACAGATATCATCTATGTAAGACTCTGTTATAGACTAACCCTACCAGACAGATATCATCTATATAAGACACTGTTATAGACTAACCCTACCAGACAGATATCATCTATATAAGACTCTGTTATAGACTAACCCTACCAGACAGATATCATCTATATAAGACACTGTTATAAACTAACCCTACCAGACAGATATCATCTATGTAAGACTCTGTTATAGACTAACCCTACCAGACAGATATCATCTATATAAGACACTGTTATAGACTAACCCTACCAGACAGATATCATCTATATAAGACACTGTTATAGACTAACCCTACCAGACAGATATCATCTATATAAGACACTGTTATAGACTAACCCTACCAGACAGATATCATCTATATAAGACACTGTTATAGACTAACCCTACCAGACAGATATCATCTATATAAGACACTGTTATAGACTAACCTTACCAGACAGATATCATCTATATAAGACACTGTTATAGACTAACCTTACCAGACAGATATCATCTATATAAGACTCTGTTATAGACTAACCCTACCAGACAGATATCATCTATATAAGACACTGTTATAGACTAACCCTACCAGACAGATATCATCTATATAAGACACTGTTATAGACTAACCCTACCAGACAGATATCATCTATATAAGACACTGTTATAGACTAACCCTACCAGACAGATATCATCTATATAAGACACTGTTATAAACTAACCCTACCAGACAGATATCATCTATATAAGACACTGTTATAGACTAACCTTACCAGACAGATATCATCTATATAAGACTCTGTTATAGACTAACCCTACCAGACAGATATCATCTATATAAGACACTGTTATAGACTAACCTTACCAGACAGATATCATCTATATAAGACACTGTTATAGACTAACCCTACCAGACAGATATCATCTATATAAGACTCTGTTATAGACTAACCTTACCAGACAGATATCATCTATATAAGACACTGTTATAGACTAACCCTACCAGACAGATATCATCTATATAAGACATTGTTATAGACTAACCCTACCAGACAGATATCATCTATATAAGACACTGTTATAGACTAACCCTACCAGACAGATATCATCTATATAAGACACTGTTATAGACTAACCCTACCAGACAGATATCATCTATATAAGACACTGTTATAGACTAACCCTACCAGACAGATATCATCTATATAAGACACTGTTATAGACTAACCCTACCAGACAGATATCATCTATATAAGACTCTGTTATAGACTAACCCTACCAGACAGATATCATCTATATAAGACACTGTTATAGACTAACCCTACCAGACAGATATCATCTATATAAGACACTGTTATAGACTAACCCTACCAGACAGATATCATCTATATAAGACACTGTTATAGACTAACCCTACCAGACAGATATCATCTATATAAGACACTGTTATAGACTAACCCTACCAGACAGATATCATCTATATAAGACACTGTTATAGACTAACCCTACCAGACAGATATCATCTATATAAGACTCTGTTATAGACTAACCCTACCAGACAGATATCATCTATATAAGACACTGTTATAGACTAACCCTACCAGACAGATATCATCTATATAAGACTGTTATAGACTAACCCTACCAGACAGATATCATCTATATAAGACACTGTTATAGACTAACCCTACCAGACAGATATCATCTATATAAGACTGTTATAGACTAACCCTACCAGACAGATATCATCTATATAAGACTCTGTTATAGACTAACCCTACCAGACAGATATCATCTATATAAGACACTGTTATAGACTAACCCTACCAGACAGATATCATCTATATAAGACACTGTTATAGACTAACCCTACCAGACAGATATCATCTATATAAGACACTGTTATAGACTAACCCTACCAGACAGATATCATCTATATAAGACACTGTTATAGACTAACCCTACCAGACAGATATCATCTATATAAGACTCTGTTATAGACTAACCCTACCAGACAGATATCATCTATATAAGACACTGTTATAGACTAACCCTACCAGACAGATATCATCTATATAAGACACTGTTATAGACTAACCCTACCAGACAGATATCATCTATATAAGACTCTGTTATAGACTAATCCTACCAGACAGATATCATCTATATAAGACACTGTTATAGACTAACCCTACCAGACAGATATCATCTATATAAGACTCTGTTATAGACTAACCCTACCAGACAGATATCATCTATATAAGACACTGTTATAGACTAACCCTACCAGACAGATATCATCTATGTAAGACAATGTTTACAATCTTGTCTGCCAAACAGATCAGGGCCCTGTTTCCTGATAGCGATGGAACTTAGGCTTACAGGTGTTTTAACGATGCATTATGACGGCCAAAGATGTACAGTGGGGGAAAAAAGTATTTAGTCAGCCACCAATTGTGCAAGTTCTCCCACTTAAAAAGATGAGAGAGGCCTGTAATTTTCATCATAGGTACACGTCAACTATGACAGACAAATTGAGAAAAATAAATCCAGAAAATCACATTGTAGGATTTTTAATGAATGTATTTGCAAATTAAGGTGGAGAATAAGTATTTGGTCACCTACAAACAAGCATGATTTCTGGCTCTCACAGGCCTATAACTTCTTCTTTAAGAGGCTCCTCTGTCCTCCACTCGTTACCTGTATTAATGGCACCTGTTTGAACTTGTTATCAGTATAAAAGACACCTGTCCTCAACCTCAAACAGTCACACTCCAAACTCCACTATGGCCAAGACCAAATAGCTGTCAAATGACACCAGAAACAAAATTGTAGACCTGCACCAGGCTGGGAAGACTGAATCTGCAATAGGTAAGCAGCTTGGTTTGAAGAAATCAACTGTGGGAGCAATTATTAGGAAATGGAAGACATACAAGACCACTGATAATCTCCCTCGATCTGGGGCTCCACGCAAGATCTCACCCCGTGGGGTCAAAATGATCACAAGAACGGTGAGCAAAAAATCCCAGAACCACACGGGGGACCTAGTGAATGACCTGCAGAGAGCTGGGACCAAAGTAACAAAGCCTACCATCAGTAACACACTACGCCGCCAGGGACTCAAATCCTGCAGTGCCAGATGAGTCCCCCTGCTTAAGCCAGTACATGTCCAGGCCCGTCTGAAGTTTGCTAGAGTGCATTTGGATGATCCAGAAGAGGATTGGGAGAATGTCATATGGTCAGATGAAACCAAAATAGAACTTTTTGGTAAAAACTCAACTCGTCGTGTTTGGAGGACAAAGAATGCTGAGTTGCATCCAAAGAACACCATACCTACTGTGAAGCATGGGGGTGGAAAAATCATGCTTTGGGGCTGTTTTTTCTGCAAAGGGACCAGGACGACTGATCCGTGTAAAGGAAAGAATGAATGGGGCCATGTATCGTGAGATTTTGAGTGAAAACCTCCTTCCATCAGCAAGGGCATTGAAGATGAAACGTGGCTGGGTCTTTCAGCATGACAATGATCCCAAACACACCGCCCGGGCAACGAAGGAGTGGCTTCGTAAGAAGCATTTCAAGGTCCTGGAGTGGCCTAGCCAGTCTCCAGATCTCAACCCCATAGAAAATCTTTGGAGGGAGTTGAAAGTCCGTGTTGCCCAGCGACAGCCCCAAAACATCACTGCTCTAGAGGAGATCTGCATGGAGGAATGGGCCAAAATACCAGCAACAGTGTGTGAAAACCTTGTGAAGACTTACAGAAAACTTTTGACCTGTGTCATTGCCAACAAAGGGTATATAACAAAGTATTGAGAAACTTTTGTTATTGACCAAATACTTATTTTCCACCATAATTTGCAAATAAATTCATAAAAAATCCTACAATGTGATTTTCTGGACTTT
This sequence comes from Coregonus clupeaformis, assembly GCF_020615455.1. Classification (NCBI taxonomy): domain Eukaryota; kingdom Metazoa; phylum Chordata; class Actinopteri; order Salmoniformes; family Salmonidae; genus Coregonus; species Coregonus clupeaformis. The sequence continues at coordinate 53,208,120 of NC_059214.1, read as the reverse complement.
TTTTCTCATTTTGTCTGTCATAGTTGACGTGTACCTATGATGAAAATTACAGGCCTCTCTCGTCTTTTTAAGTGGGAGAACTTGCACAATTGGTGGCTGACTAAATACTTTTTTCCCCCACTGTATTTCCAAAACAACAGAGGCTAAGTGCTTCGTTGAGTCATGTGTCCATACTGATAGGATGGACAGAAAGGGAGCGCTGCTCTCAGATCAGATCTTACCTTAACATTATAATTATTCCACAATACTGACGACGAATCGGCTCCTACAGAGATATTATAACCTATAATGGCTGCATATTAAGTCAGCTTATTCTAATGCTTACCCTATAATAATGCACTAAATCACAGATTCATTTGGCACATCATTGTGGAAATATTGTTACACATCATGAAATACTGTATATTAAAACAAATACTACAGACAGAGTTGGCTACAAATAGAACTCAATTGACTGAACATTAAATAGATTTTAATATGATTTAAATATGCTTTATATTAGTCTACATAGCCTATAGCCTACTGGATTCATTTCTTAATGCAGTCATCTTGGTTTCTGTTTGAAGCATATTTTTTATCAAATGCAAAGACATTGGCAACTTTATATTTGTAGTCGACTTCGTTCCAAAGTTATTGTCGGTCACAGAGAGACCTATAAACAGTTTGATTCTATGTTTAGTGGAGATTTTCTATGTATAAGGTGACGTGGAAGGGTAAAAAATAATCTAATGACGCGCTTAGCTGTCCTAACCTCAGGATGCTTTTGGGGAACCGGGCCCTGGACCATAGTACCTCCCCTGGAGATAGAAAGTGACAGAGTGAACTGCTCTGTATTTGAGCTGGTCAATTAAATCATTTCAATAGCCAATATCTTTTTGTTTTACAATGTATCTTTCACTAGGCTAGAGCATCCCACAGGACAATTATCAATCAATCAAATATATTTATAAAGCTCTTTTTACATCAGCAGATGTCACAAAGTGCTTATACAGAAACCCAGCCTAAAACCCCAAACAGCAGCAATGCAGATGTAAATAATTGTTGAACAGCCACACATCTTCCAACAGGACAATGATCATCCTAATCTCATCATCCAGACTCCTTGCTCTGGCCAAACGCTAGGCCACGCCCACGGACGTTCATTTCTTCTCCACAATGAGTCTGGATCTGAGTACCTCCCCGACGATTTCTAGAACGCAAACACATTCTAACCGTTCTGATTGGTCCCAGAAACCGATGGGTTGGACCAGAGCCAGAACACACAGCGTAAAGCGGCGTTTTGAAAATTCGTCATTACCGTTGATTATTGGTTAGAGATGATCCAATCGCTGATGACTTTGTTTTTGTACAACACCCCTCATTTTGATGTCACCACAAACTACTTCACTGATGGCAGTCTCAGACTGAAGGATGTAGGAATAGTGCAGTGGAAGAATTCAGGTTTGAGTTGTCAGGTTAGGCTTTTAGTGGGCTGGTTCTATTTCATACAATCTGATGTCATTGGAAACAAAATGACCCACTAACCCACTTTACCCAGGCTGCTTTCCACTCAAACTGAATTATACAACAAGTCATGATTGATTCCTATAATAATAATACTGTAAGTACAAACCTTACCAACTAGTTGTATATTAATGGCACTGGGTCTTACATTCCATTGAACTGTATCTTAGAATGCTACAGTATTGACCAGAGGTATTTAATACAGGGAATAGAACAGTGGAATTTATCTTAGAATGCTACGGTATTGACCTGAGGTATTTTAATACAGGGAATAGAACAGTGGAATTTATCTTAGAATGCTACAGTATTGACCAGAGGTATTTTAATACAGGGAATAGAACAGTGGAATGTATCTTAGAATGCTACAGTATTGACCTGAGGTATTTAATACAGGGAATAGAACAGTGGAATTTATCTTAGAATGCTACAGTATTGACCTGAGGTATTTAATACAGGGAATAGAACAGTGGCATTTATCTTAGAATGCTACAGTATTGACCAGAGGTATTTTAATACAGGGAATAGAACAGTGGAATGTATCTTAGAATGCTACAGTATTGACCTGAGGTATTTAATACAGGGAATAGAACAGTGGAATTTATCTTAGAATGCTACAGTATTGACCAGAGGTATTTTAATACAGGGAATAGAACAGTGGAATGTATCTTAGAATGCTACAGTATTGACCTGAGGTATTTTAATACAGGGAATAGAACAGTGGAATGTATCTTAGAATGCTACAGTATTGACCTGAGGTATTTAATACAGGGAATAGAACAGTGGAATTTATCTTAGAATGCTACAGTATTGACCAGAGGTATTTTAATACAGGGAATAGAACAGTGGAATGTATCTTAGAATGCTACAGTATTGACCTGAGGTATTTAATACAGGGAATAGAACAGTGGAATTTATCTTAGAATGCTACAGTATTGACCAGAGGTATTTTAATACAGGGAATAGAACAGTGGAATGTATCTTAGAATGCTACAGTATTGACCTGAGGTATTTAATACAGGGAATAGAACAGTGGAATTTATCTTAGAATGCTACAGTATTGACCAGAGGTATTTTAATACAGGGAATAGAACAGTTGAATTTATCTTAGAATGCTACAGTATTGACCAGAGGTATTTTAATACAGGGAATAGAACAGTGGAATTTATCTTAGAATGCTACGGTATTGACCAGAGGTATTTAATACAGGGAATAGAACAGTGGAATTTATCTTAGAATGCTGCAGTATTGACCAGAGGTATTTTAATACAGGGAATAGAACAGTGGAATTTATCTTAGAATGCTACGGTATTGACCAGAGGTATTTAATACAGGGAATAGAACAGTGGAATTTATCTTAGAATGCTACAGTATTGACCTGAGGTATTTAATACAGGGAATAGAACAGTGGAATGTATCTTAGAATGCTACAGTATTGACCAGAGGTATTTTAATACAGGGAATAGAACAGTGGAGTTTATCTTAGAATGCTACAGTATTGACCAGAGGTATTTTAATACAGGGAATAGAACAGTGGAATTTATCTTAGAATGCTACAGTATTGACCTGAGGTATTTAATACAGGGAATAGAACAGTGGAATGTATCTTAGAATGCTACAGTATTGACCAGAGGTATTTAATACAGGGAATAGAACAGTGGAATTTATCTTAGAATGCTACGGTATTGACCTGAGGTATTTAATACAGGGAATAGAACAGTGGAATTTATCTTAGAATGCTACAGTATTGACCTGAGGTATTTAATACAGGGAATAGAACAGTGGAATTTATCTTAGAATGCTACGGTATTGACCAGAGGTATTTAATACAGGGAATAGAACAGTGGAATTTATCTTAGAATGCTACAGTATTGACCAGAGGTATTTTAATACAGGGAATAGAACAGTGGAATTTATCTTAGAATGCTACGGTATTGACCAGAGGTATTTAATACAGGGAATAGAACAGTGGAATTTATCTTAGAATGCTACAGTATTGACCTGAGGTATTTAATACAGGGAATAGAACAGTGGAATTTATCTTAGAATGCTACAGTATTGACCAGGAGGTATTTAATACAGGGAATAGAACAGTGGAGTTTATCTTAGAATGCTACAGTATTGACCAGAGGTATTTTAATACAGGGAATAGAACAGTGGAATTTATCTTAGAATGCTACAGTATTGACCAGAGGTATTTAATACAGGGAATAGAACAGTGGAATTTATCTTAGAATGCTACAGTATTGACCAGAGGTATTTTAATACAGGGAATAGAACAGTGGAATTTATCTTAGAATGCTACGGTATTGACCAGAGGTATTTAATACAGGGAATAGAACAGTGGAATTTATCTTAGAATGCTACAGTATTGACCTGAGGTATTTAATACAGGGAATAGAACAGTGGAATTTATCTTAGAATGCTACAGTATTGACCTGAGGTATTTAATACAGGGAATAGAACAGTGGAATGTATCTTAGAATGCTACAGTATTGACCTGAGGTATTTAATACAGGGAATAGAACAGTGGAATTTATCTTAGAATGCTACGGTATTGACCTGAGGTATTTAATACAGGGAATAGAACAGTGGAATTTATCTTAGAATGCTACAGTATTGACCTGAGGTATTTAATACAGGGAATAGAACAGTGGAATTTGACTCTGAACTAATCTCTCATTGCTGAGGCAGAGTTTGCTGTACTACTTTTGACCAGGGTTGTTTCCTGTCAGGGTGGATTGTTGTTTTGTTAAGCTGATCAGATGGTATCCATCTCTATCTCTCTGTCCCTGTTTCAGTAAATTATCTACGCAGTAAAGAAGACTGAGCTAAAAATGTCATCCCATGCTCCCTCCCCCCCAGACCAACATAGGGTCTATCCTGGCAGCAGTGAACCCCTATAAGCAGATCCCAGGTCTGTATGACCCAGAAGCAGTAGGCCTGTATAGTAGACACCACCTGGGAGAGCTGCCCCCCCACATCTTCGCTGTGGCCAACGAGTGTTACCGCTGCCTCTGGAAGAGGCACGACAGCCAGTGTGTTCTCATCAGGTCAGTTCACCAGGGGCTTGGGAACCCACATGGCATTAACTAGTAGCTAATCACAACAGACTAGAGACTCCAACACACACAAACACACACACACACAAACACACACACACACACACACACACACACACACACAAACACACACACACAAACACACACACACAAACACACACACAAACACACACACACAAGTAGTTTAATACATGTTGAACTTGTACTGAACCCCATTTAGTGTATATAGTCATATGTCATGTATATAGTCATATGTCATGTATATAGTCATATGTCATGTATATAGATAGCTGACATGCGTGTGTGTATCTCCATGTATATAGATAGCTGACATGCGTGTGTGTATCTCCATGTATATAGATAGCTGACATGCGTGTGTGTATCTCCATGTATATAGATAGCTGATATATCTGTGTGTGTATCTCCATGTATATAGATAGCTGATATATCTGTGTGTGTATCTCCATGTATATAGATAGCTGACATGCGTGTGTGTATCTCCAGTGGCGAATCAGGTGCGGGGAAGACTGAGAGTACCAAGCTGCTGCTCCAGTTCCTGTCTGTGATGTCACAGAAGTCTGCCGGGACAGCCCCCTCTGAGAGGAGCACCCGCGTGGAGCAGGCCATCGTACAGAGCAGGTAACTGATAGCCTCTACCGGTACCCCCTGTATATAGCCTCTACCGGTACCCCCTGTATATAGCCTCTACCGGTACCCCCTGTATATAGCCTCTACCGACCCCTGTATAGCCTCTACGGTACCCCTGTATATAGCCTCTACCGGTACCCCTGTATATAGCCTCTACCGGTACCCCCTGTATATAGCCTCTACCGGTACCCCCTGTATATAGCCTCTACCGGTACCCCCTGTATATAGCCTCTACCGGTACCCCCTGTATATAGCCTCGGTACCGGTACCCCCTGTATATAGCCTCTACCGGTACCCCCCTGTATATAGCCTCTACCGGTACCCACTGTATATAGCCTCTACCGGTACCCCCTGTATATAGCCTCTACCGGTACCCCCTGTATATAGCCTCTACCGGTACCCCTGTATATAGCCTCTACCGGTACCCCCTGTATATAGCCTCTACCGGTACCCCCTGTATATAGCCTCTACCGGTACCCCTGTATATAGCCTCTCACCGGTACCCCTGTATATAGCCTCTACCGGTACCCCTGTATATAGCCTCTACCGGTACCCCCTGTATATAGCCTCTACCGGTACCCCCTGTATATAGCCTCTACCGGTACCCCTGTATATAGCCTCTACCGGTACCCCCTGTATATAGCCTCGGTACGTACCCTGTATATAGCCTCGTACCGGTACCCCTGTATATAGCCTCTACCGGTACCCCCTGTATATAGCCTCGTACCGGTACCCCCTGTATATAGTCTCGTACCGTACCCCCTGTATATAGCCTCTACCGGTACCCCCTGTAAATAGCCTCTACCGTACCCCCTGTATATAGCCTCGTACGGTACCGGCCCTGTATATAGCCTTGGTACCGGTACCCCCTGTATATAGCCTCTACCGGTATCCCCTGTATATAGCCTCTACCGGTACCCCCTGTATATAGCCTCGGTACCGGTACCCCCTGTATATAGCCTCTACCGGTACCCCATGTATATAGCCTCTACCGGTACCCCTTGTATATAGCCTCGGTACCGGTACCCCTGTATATAGCCTCGGTACCGGTACCCCCTGTATATAGCCTCGGTACCGTACACCCTGTATATAGCCTCTCTAGGGACTAACCCGTGCCCCTCACATTGACTCGGTACCGGTACCCCTGTATATAGCCTCGGTACCGGTACCCCCTGTATATAGCCTCGTCGGTACCCCCTGTATATAGCCTTGGTACCGGTACCCCCTGTATATAGCCTCTACCGGTATCCCCTGTATATAGCCTCTACCGGTACCCCCTGTATATAGCCTCGGTACCGGTACCCCCTGTATATAGCCTCTACCGGTACCCCATGTATATAGCCTCTACCGGTACCCCTTGTATATAGCCTCGGTACCGGTACCCCCTGTATATAGCCTCGGTACCGGTACCCCCTGTATATAGCCTCGGTACCGGTACACCCTGTATATAGCCTCTCTAGGAGACTAACCCGTACCCCCTCACATTGACTCGGTACCGGTACCCCCTGTATATAGCCTCGGTACCGGTACCCCCTGTATATAGCCTCGGTACCGGTACCCCCTGTATATAGCCTCTACCGGTACCCCCTGTATATAGCCTCTACCGGTACCCCCTGTATATAGCCTCTACCGGTACCCCCTGTATATAGCCTCTACCGGTACCCCCTGTATATAGCCTCTACCGGTACCCCTGTATATAGCCTCTACCGGTACCCCCTGTATATAGCCTCTACCGGTACCCCCTGTATATAGCCTCTACCGGTACCCCTGTATATAGCCTCTACCGGTACCCCCTGTATATAGCCTCTACCGGTACCCCCTGTATATAGCCTCTACCGGTACCCCCTGTATATAGCCTCGGTACCGGTACCCCCTGTATATAGCCTCGGTACCGGTACCCCCTGTATATAGCCTCTACCGGTACCCCCTGTATATAGCCTCGGTACCGGTACCCCCTGTATATAGCCTCGGTACCGGTACCCCCTGTATTAATTAAAAATTAATATGCCATTTAGCAGACGCTTTTATCCAAAGCGACTTACAGTGATGCGTGCATACATTTTTGTGTATGGGTGGTCCCGGGGATCGAACCCACTACCCTAGCGTTACAAGCGCCGTGCTCTACCAGCTGAGCTACAGAGGACCACTGTATATAGCCTCTACCGGTACCCCCTGTAAATAGCCTCTACCGGTACCCCCTGTATATAGCCTCTACCGGTACCCCCTGTATATAGCCTCTACCGGTACCCCTGTATATAGCCTCTACCGGTACCCCTGTATATAGCCTCACCGGTACCCCCTGTATATAGCCTCTACCGGTACCCCCTGTATATAGCCTCTACCGGTACCCCCTGTATATAGCCTCGGTACCGGTACCCCCTGTATATAGCCTCGTGCAGTACCCCCTGTATATAGCCTCTACCGGTACCCCTGTATATAGCCTCGGTACCGGTACCCCCTGTATATAGCCTCGGTACCGGTACCCCCTGTATTAATTAAAAATTAATATGCCATTTAGCAGACGCTTTTATCCAAAGCGACTTACAGTGATGCGTGCATACATTTTTGTGTATGGGTGGTCCCGGGGATCGAACCCACTACCCTAGCGTTACAAGCGCCGTGCTCTACCAGCTGAGCTACAGAGGACCACTGTATATAGCCTCTACCGGTACCCCCTGTAAATAGCCTCTACCGGTACCCCCTGTATATAGCCTCGGTACCGGTACCCCCTGTATATAGCCTTGGTACCGGTACCCCCTGTATATAGCCTCTACCGGTATCCCCTGTATATAGCCTCTACCGGTACCCCCTGTATATAGCCTCGGTACCGGTACCCCCTGTATATAGCCTCTACCGGTACCCCCTGTATATAGCCTCTACCGGTACCCCTTGTATATAGCCTCGGTACCGGTACCCCCTGTATATAGCCTCGGTACCGGTACCCCCTGTATATAGCCTCGGTACCGGTACACCCTGTATATAGCCTCTCTAGGAGACTAACCCGTACCCCCTCACATTGACTCGGTACCGGTACCCCCTGTATATAGCCTCGGTACCGGTACCCCCTGTATATAGCCTCGGTACCGGTACCCCCTGTATATAGCCTCTACCGGTACCCCCTGTATATAGCCTCTACCGGTACCCCCTGTATATAGCCTCTACCGGTACCCCCTGTATATAGCCTCTACCGGTACCCCCTGTATATAGCCTCGGTACCGGTACCCCCTGTATATAGCCTCGGTACCGGTACCCCCTGTATATAGCCTCGGTACCGGTACCCCCTGTATATAGCCTCTACCGGTACCCCCTGTATATAGCCTCTACCGTACCCCCTGTATATAGCCTCGGTACCGGTACCCCCTGTATATAGACTCTGTACCGGTACCCCCTGTATATAGCCTCGGTACCGGTACCCCCTGTATATAGCCTCGGTACCGGTACCCCCTGTATATAGCCTCGGTACCGGTACCCCCTGTATATAGCCTCGGTACCGGTACCCCCTGTATATAGCCTCGGTACCGGTACCCCCTGTATATAGCCTCATTATTGGTATTTTGTGTTATTTTATTAACTCTTTCTTAAAACTGCTTAGTTGGTTAAGGGCTTGTAAGTAAGCATTTCATGGTAAGCTGTTGTATTTGGCACAAGTGACAAATAAAATGTGATTTGATTTGATTAATTTTTTTATTGATCGATTGTTCAAGCCCAGGTCAATGATGGTCTATCAGTCTATACTGTCTGTCTGTCGGTCCATGATGGTCTGTCTCTCTTTCTGTCCATGATGGTCTGTCTCTCTTTCTGTCCATGATGGTCTGTCTCTCTTTCTGTCCATGATGGTCTGTCTCTCTTTCTGTCCATGATGGTCTGTCTCTCTTTCTGTCCATGATGGTCTGTCTCTCTTTCTGTCCATGATGGTCTGTCTCGCTTTCTGTCCATGATGGGTTGTGGATGGGTATTCCAGCATGACAATGACCCAAAACACATGGCCAAGGCAACAAAGGAGTGCCTCAAGAAGAGACATATTAAGGTCCTGGAGTGGCCTAGCCAGTCTCCAGACTTTAATCCCATAGAAATTCTGTGGAGGGAGCTGAAGGCTCGAGTTGCCAAACGTCAGCCTCGAAACCTTAATGACTTGGAGAAGATCTGCAAAGAGGAGTGGAACAAAATCCCTCCTGAGATGTGTGCAAACCTGGTGGCCAACTACAAGAAACGTCTGACCTCTGTGATTGCCAACAAGGGTTTTGCCACCAAGTACTAAGTAATGTTTTGCAGAGGGGTCAAATACTTATTTCCCATGAAGACCAAAGAGCTCTCCAAACAGGTCAGGGACAACGTTGTGGAGAAGTACAGATCAGGGTTGGGTTATAAAAAAATATCAGAAACTTTGAACATCCCACAGAGCACCATTTAAATCCATTATTAAAAAATGGAAAGAATATGGCACCACAACAAACCTGCCAAGAGAGGGCCGCCCACCAAAACTCACAGACCAGGCAAGGAGGGCATTAATCAGAGAGGATACAAAGAGACCAAAGATAACCCTGAAGGAGCTACAAAGCTCCACAGCGGAGATTGGAGTATCTGTCCATAGGACCACTTTAAGCCGTACACTCCACAGAGCTGGGCTTTACGGAAGAGTGGCCAGAAAAAAGCCATTGCTTAAAGAAAAAAATAAGCAAACACGTTTGGTGTTCGCCAAAAGGCATGTGGGAGACACCCCAAACATATGGAAGAAGGTACTCTGGTCAGATGAGACTAAAATTGAGCTTTTTGGCCATCAAGGAAAACGCTATGTCTGGCGCAAACCCAACACCTCTCATCCCCCCAAGAACACCAGAAGCATGGTGGTGGCAGCATCATGCTGTGGGGATGTTTTTCATCGGCAGGGACTGGGAAACTGGTCAGAATTTAAGGAATGATGTTTCAGTCTTCCAGAGATTTGAGACTGGGGCGGAGGTTCACCTTCCAGCAAGACAATGACCCTAAGCATACTGCTAAAGCAAAACTCAAGTGGTTTAAGTGGAAACGTTTAAATGTCTTGGAATGGCCTAGTCAAAGCCCAGACCTCAATCCAATTGAGAATCTGTGGTTTGACTTAAAGATTGCTGTACACCAGCAGAACCCATCCAACTTGAAGGAGCTGGAGCAGTTTTGCCTTGAAGAATGGGCAAAAATCCCAGTGGCTACATGTGCCAAGCTTATAGAGACATACCCCAAGAGACTTGCAGCTATAATTGCTGCAAAAGGTGGCTCTACAAAGTATTGACTTTGGAGGGGTAAATAGTTCTGTTTTTTTGTCTTATTTCTTGTTTGTTTCACAATAAAATATATCTTCAAAGTAGTAGGCATGTTGTGTAAATCAAATGATACAAACCCCCCAAAAATCCAGGTTTTAAGGCAACAAAATAGGAAAAATGCCAAGGGGGGTGAATACTTTCGCAATACTTTCTCTCTCTCTCTCTCTCTCTCTCCCCACAAATGTCTTTATTGGCATGGGAAACGTATGTTAACATTGCCAAAGCAAGTGAAATCGAAAATAAACAAAAGTGAAATAAACAATAAAAATGAACAGTAAACATTACACTCAGAAGTTCCAAAGGAATAGAGACATTAAAATGTCATATTATGTCTATATACAGTGTTGTAATGATGTGCAAATAGTTAAAGTACAAATGGGAAAATAAATCAACATAAATATGGGTTGTATTTACAATGGTGTTTGTTCTTCACTGGTTGCCCTTTTCTTGTGGCAACAGGTCACAAATCTTGCTGCTGTGATGGCACACTGTGGTATTTCACGCAATAGATAAGGGAGTTTATCAAAATTGGATTTGTTTTCAAATTCTTTATGGGTCTGTGTAATCTGAGGGAAATATGTGTCTCTAATATGGTCATACATTTGGCAGGAGGTTAGGAAGTGCAGCTCAGTTTCCACCTCATTTTGTGGGCAGTGTGCACATAGCCTGCCTTCTCTCGACAGCCAGGTCTGCCAGGTGAGAGAGGCCACCTGGCAGGTCATATGTCATGTATATAGTCATATGTCATGTATATTGTCATATGTCATGTATATTGTCATATATATGTATATGGCCTCTCTCAATAGCAAGACTATGCTCACTGAGTCTGTACATAGTCAAAAGCTTTCCTTAATTTTGGGTCAGTGGTCAGGTATTCTGCCACTGTGTACTCTCTGTTTAGGGCCAAATAGCATTCTAGTTTGCTCTGTTTTTTTTGTTAGTTCTTTCCAATGTGTCAAGTAATTCTCTTTTTGTTTTCTAATGATTTGGTTGGGTCTAATTGTGTTGCTGTCCTGGGGCTCTGTGGGGTCTGTTTGTGTTTGTGAACAGAGCCCCAGGACCAGCTTGCTTAGGGAACCCTTCTCCAGGTTCATCTCTCTCGCTCTCTCTCTCTCTCTCGTTCTCACTCTCGCTCTCTCTCTCGCTCTCCATCTCTTTTTCACCATCTCTCTTTCTCTCTGAGGATTGAATGTTGAAGTACTACTATAGGGTCTTACACCCAGTAAAGGGGATTTTAAAGCCGATGCTCCTCTGTGTGTCAATCCTATTCCGTTCGGAGCTCCAACCAGCTGTCAGTGTTGCTGCAAACCGTGACAGAAAATACATGCCAAATTTTAAAAAGATATGACACCATGGCTAGTCATGGTTTATGTAGATGGTCTGGCAGTCAATAAATATAATTTAAAAGTGAAACCAGTCCTTTCTCTGTCCAGTTTTAACTGAAATTCCCTAACATGAACTTCACTGGCTAGCTAACTAGTGTAGCTCATCCCTAGCTTGGTTAGCTAGCTTGCTAGCTTGATAAAACATGGTTGGCAAATAGGCAACATTTTGGCTAGCTAGCTTAATTGTACAGCCAGTATTTTGTCTATATCGAAGCTGTTACAAAAGAAACAAATAATAATTTATGAAACCGTGATGTAGGCAGGATGACTATGACAGGATTGTATGTTGTTTCAATTCTGTTTGAATTGCTTTGTGTATCAGAAAAGGTTGCTTTAGATGATGTCACTTGCAACTTGCATCTGCAACAGAAATTGCGTCCAAATTGCTTTGTGTGACACTGGCTTAAAATTCTAAATGATCTCTCTCTCTCTCTCTCTTTCTCTCTCTCTCTCATTCTCTCTCTCTCTCATTCTCTCTCTCTCTCGGTCTGTCTCTCTGTCTCTCTCTCTCTCTCTCGGTCTGTCTCTCTGTCTCTCTCTCTGTCTCTCTCTGTCTCTCTGTCTTTCTTTCTTTCTTTCTTTCTTTCTTTCTTTCTTTCTTTCTTTCTTTCTTTCTTTCTTTCTTTCTTTCTTTCTTTCTTTCTTTCTTTCTTTCTTTCTTTCTTTCTTTCTTTCTCCAGCCCCATCATGGAGGCGTTTGGGAATGCCAAGACGGTTTACAACAACAACTCTTCCCGCTTTGGGAAGTTCATCCAGCTCCACTTCTCCCAGAGTGGGAACATCCAAGGAGGACGCATCATCGACTGTATCCTTTCATTTACCACATTAACGTAATGAGGACCTATTAAGACTACCTTACTGTTTTGCTTTACAGTAACATACTGAGGCCTGTTACCACTAATGGACCTTAATGAGGCCCAAGACCAAGACCTTTTGCCATTAATGGACTGAGGCCTGGACCTTACTGTGATGTCTGGTATGGCTTAGAGATGTATCTATCTGTCTTTGTTTTCCTTAACTTTAACCCTTCAGATTTACTTGAAAAGAACCGTGTGGTGAGGCAGAACCCTGGAGAGAGGAACTATCATATCTTCTATGCTCTGCTGGCCGGGGCAGACAAGGACCACAGAGGTACGTTCATTCATACAGAGACTCCTTGACTGGAGTAGAGTTATTGCAACACTTGTATGGAATCATTGGAGGCTGGTGAAGGGAGGACGGCTCATAGTAATGGCTGGAATGGAATCAATGGAACGGTATCAAACACATGGAAACCATGTTTCTAAGTGACACCAGCCTCCACTGTACAGAATCAACTAAAGTGCCTCACTTGCTCAAGAAGCGGTACCAGACATTCAAAGCGGTACCGATGCACCGAGTCTGGAACCAACAGGATCCTGAACAGCTTCTACCCCCAAGCCATAAGACTGATAAATAGCTAGTGAAATAGTTAACCAATAGCTACCCGGACTATCTGCACTGACCCTTTCTGAACTAACTCTGTGCACACACACTGGACTCTACCACACACTGGACTCTACCCCCACACTGGACTCTACCCACACACTGGACCCTACCACACACTGGACTCTACCCCCACACTGGACTCTACCCACACACTGGACCCTACCACACACTGGACTCTACCCACTCACTGGACTCTACCCACACACTGGACCCTACCACACACTGGACTCTACCCACACACTGGACTCTACCCACACACTGGACTCTACCCACACACTGGACCCTACCACACACTGGACTCTACCCACACACTGGACTCTACCCACACACTGGACTCTACCCACACACTGGACTCTACCCACACACTGGACTCTACCCACTCACTGGACTCTACCCACACACTGGACTCTACACACACACTGGACTCTACCCACACACTGGACTCTACCCACTCACTGGACCCTACCCACACACTGGACCCTACCCACACACTGGACCCTACCCACACACTGGACTCTACCCACACACTGGACTCTACCCACACACTGGACTCTACCCACACACTGGACTCTACCCCACACTGGACTCTACCCACACACTGGACTCTACCCACACACTGGACTCTACCCACACACTGGACTCTACCCACACACTGGACTCTACCACACACTGGACTCTACCCACACACTGGACTCTACCCACACACTGGACTCTACCCACACACTGGACTCTACCCACACACTGGACTCTACCCACACACTGGACTCTACCCACACACTGGACTCTACCCACACACTGGACTCTACCACACACTGGACTCTACCCACACACTGGACTCTACCCACACACTGGACTCTACCACACACTGGACTCTACCCACACACTGGACTCTACCCACACACTGGACTCTACCCACACACTGGACTCTACCCACACACTGGACTCTACACACACACTGGACTCTACCCACACACTGGACTCTACCCACACACTGGACTCTACACACACACTGGACTCTACCCACACACTGGACTCTACCACACACTGGACTCTACCACACACTGGACTCTACCCACACACTGGACTCTACACACACACTGGACTCTACCCACTCACTGGACTCTACCCACACACTGGACTCTACCACACACTGGACTCTACCACACACTGGACTCTACCCACACACTGGACCCTACCCACACACTGGACTCTACCCACACACTGGACTCTACCCACACACTGGACTCTACACACACACTGGACTCTACCCACACTCTGGACTCTACCCACTCACTGGACCCTACCCACACACTGGACCCTACCCACACACTGGACCCTACCCACACACTGGACTCTACCCACACCTGGACTCTACCCACACACTGGACTCTACCCACACACTGGACTCTACCCACACCGGACTCTACCCACACACTGGACTCTACCACACACTGGACTCTACCCACACACTGGACTCTACCCCCACACTGGACTCTACCACACACTGGACTCTACCCACACACTGGACTCTACCCCCACACTGGACTCTACCCACACACTGGACTCTACCCACACACTGGACTCTACCCACACACTGGACTCTACCCACACACTGGACTCTACCCACACACTGGACTCTACCCCCACACTGGACTCTACCCCACACTGGACTCTACCCACACACTGGACTCTACCCACACACTGGACTCTACCCACACACTGGACTCTACCCACACACTGGACTCTACCCACACACTGGACTCTACCCACACACTGGACTCTACCCACACACTGGACTCTACCACACACTGGACTCTACCCACACACTGGACTCTACCACACACTGGACTCTACCACACACTGGACTCTACCCACACACTGGACTCTACCCACACACTGGACCCTACCCACACACCGGACTCTACCCGCACACTGGACTCTACCCACACACTGGACCCTACCCACACACTGGACTCTACCCACACACTGGACTCTACCCACACACTCACTGGACTCTACCCACACACTGGACTCTACCACACACTGGACTCTACCCCCACACTGGACTCTACCCCACACTGGACTCTACCCACACACTGGACTCTATCCACACACTGGACTCTACCCACACACTGGACTCTACCCACTCACTGGACTCTACCCACACACTGGACTCTACCACACACTGGACTCTACCCCCACACTGGACTCTACCCCACACTGGACTCTACCCACACACTGGACTCTACCCACACACTGGACTCTACCCACACACTGGACTCTACCCACACACTGGACTCTATCCACACACTGGACTCTACCCACACACTGGACTCTATCCACACACTGGACTCTACCCACACACTGGACTCTATCCACACACTGGACTCTACCCTCACACTGGACTCTACCCACACACTGGACTCTACCCACACACTGGACCCTACCACACACTGGACTCTACCCACACACTCACTGGACTCTACCCCCACACCGGACTCTACCCGCACACTCTACCCACACACTGGACTCTACCCACACACTGGACTCTACCCACACACTGGACTCTACCCACACACTGGACTCTACCCACACACTGGACTCTACCCACTCACTGGACTCTACCCACACACTGGACTCTACCACACACTGGACTCTACCACACACTGGACTCTACCCTCACACTGAACTCTACCTCACACTGGACTCTACCCACACACTGGACTCTACCCACACACTGGACTCTACCCACACACTGGACTCTACCCACACACTGGACTCTACCCACACACTCACTGGACTCTACCCACACACTGGACCCTACCCACACACCGGACTCTACCCACACACTCACTGGACTCTACCCACACACTGGACCCTACCCACACACTGGACTCTACACACACACTGGACTCTACCCACACACTGGACTCTACCCACACACTGAACTCTACCTCACACTGGACTCTACCCACACACTGGACCCTACCCACACACTGGACTCTACCCACACACTGGACTCTACCCACACACTCACTGGACTCTACCCACACACTGGACCCTACCCACACACCTGACTCTACCCGCACACTGGACTCTACCCACACACTGGATCCTACCCACACACTGGACTCTACCCACACACTGGACTCTACCCACACACTCACTGGACTCTACCCACACACTGGACTCTACCCACACACTCACTGGACTCTACCCCCACACTGGACTCTACCCACACACTCACTGGACTCTACCCACACACTGGACTCTACCCACACACTGGACTCTACCCACACACTGGACCCTACCCACACACTGGACTCTACCCACACACTGGACTCTACCCACACACTCACTGGACTCTACCCACACACTGGACTCTACCCACACACTCACTGGACTCTACCCCCACACCGGACTCTACCCGCACACTCTACCCACACACTGGACTCTACCCACACACTGGACTCTACCCACACACTGGACTCTACCCACACACTGGACTCTACCCACACACTGGACTCTACCCACACACTGGACTCTACCCCCACACTGGACTCTACCCACACACTCACTGGACTCTACCCACACACTGGACCCTACCCACACACTGGACTCTACCCACACACTGGACTCTACCCACACACTCACTGGACTCTACCCACACACTGGACTCTACCCACACACTCACTGGACTCTACCCCCACACCGGACTCTACCCGCACACTCTACCCACACACTGGACTCTACCCACACACTGGACTCTACCCACACACTGGACTCTACCCACACACTGGACTCTACCCACACACTGGACTCTACCCCCACACTGGACTCTACCCACACACTGGACTCTACCCACACACTGGACTCTACCCACACACTCACTGGACTCTACCCCCACACTGGACTCTACCCACACACCGGACTCTACCCGCACACTCTACCCACACACTGGACTCTACCCACACACTGGACTCTACCCACACACTGGACTCTACCCCCACACTGGACTCTACCCACACACTGGACTCTACCCACACACTGGACTCTACCCACTCACTGGACTCTACCCACACACTCACTGGACTCTACCCACACACTGGACTCTACCCACACACTGGACTCTACCCACACACTCACACATACTTACATTGCTTCTACTGTCTATTATCTATCCTGTTGTCTAGTCCCTTTACCCCTACCTACAGTATACTGCTGCTACTGTCTATTATCTATCCTGTTGTCTAGTCACTTTACCCCTACCTACAGTATACTGCTGCTACTGTCTATTATCTATCCTGTTGTCTAGTCACTTTACCCCTACCTACAGTATACTGCTGCTACTGTCTATTATCTATCCTGTTGTCTAGTCACTTTACCCCTACCTACAGTATACTGCTGCTACTGTCTATTATCTATCCTGTTGTCTAGTCACTTTACCCCTACCTACAGTATACTGCTGCTACTGTCTATTATCTATCCTGTTGCCTAGTCACTTTACCCCTACCTACAGTATACTGCTGCTACTGTCTATTATCTATCCTGTTGTCTAGTCACTTTACCCCTACCTACAGTATACTGCTGCTACTGTCTATTATCTATCCTGTTGCCTAGTCACTTTACCCCTACCTACAGTATACTGCTGCTACTGTCTATTATCTATCCTGTTGTCTAGTCACTTTACCCCTACCTACAGTATACTGCTGCTACTGTCTATTATCTATCCTGTTGTCTAGTCACTTTACCCCTACCTACAGTATACTGTTGCTACTGTCTATTATCTATCCTGTTGTCTAGTCACTTTACCCCTACCTACAGTATACTGCTGCTACTGTCTATTATCTATCCTGTTGCCTAGTCACTTTACCCCTACCTACAGTATACTGCTGCTACTGTCTATTATCTATCCTGTTGTCTAGTCACTTTAGAGCTGCCGCTTTCAAGGAACGGGACTCTAACCCGGACGCTTATAAGAAATCCCGCTATGACCTCCGACGAACCATCAAACAGGCAAAGAGTCAATACAGGTCTAAGATTGAATCATACTACACCGGCTCTGACGCTCGTCGGATATGGCAGGGCTTGAAAACTATTACAGACTACAAGGAAGCACAGCCGCGAGCTGCCCAGTGACACAAGCCTACCAGACGAGCTAAACCACTTCTATGCTCGCTTTGAGGCAAGCAATACTGAAGCATGCATGAGAGCACCAGCTGTTCCGGATGACTATGTGATCACGCTCTCCGTAGCCGATGTGAGTAAGACTTTTAAGCAGGTCAACATTCACAAGGCCGCGGGGCCAGACGGATTACCAGGACGTGTACTCCGAGCATGTGCTGACCAACTGGCAAGTGTCTTCACTGACATTTTCAACATGTCCCTGACTGAGTCTGTAATACCAACATGTTTCAAGCAGACCACCATAGTCCCCGTGCCCAAGGACTCTAAGATAACCTGCCTAAATGACTACCGACCCGTAGCACTGACGTCTGTAGCCATGAAGTGCTTTGAAAGGCTGGTCATGGCTCACATCAACAGCATTATCCCAGAAACCCTAGACCCACTCCAATTTACATACCGCCCCAACAGATCCACAGATGATGCAATCTCTATCGCACTCCACACTGCCCTATCCCACCTGGACAAGAGGAACACCTACGTGAGAATGCTATTCATTGACTACAGCTCAGCATTCAACACCATAGTGCCCTCTAAGCTCATCACTAAGCTAAGGATCCTGGGACTAAACACCTCCCTCTGCAACTGGATCCTGGACTTCCTGACGGGCCGCCCCCAGGTGGTAAGGGTAGGTAACAACACATCTGCCACACTGATCCTCAACACGGGGGCCCCTCAGGGGTGCGTGCTCAGTCCCCTCCCGTACTCTCTGTTCACCCATGACTGCATGGCCAGGCACGACTCCAACACCATCATTAAGTTTGCCGACGACCCAACAGTGGTAGGCCTGATCACCGACAACGATGAGACAGCCTATAGGGAGGAGGTCAGAGATCTGGCCGTGTGGTGCCAGGACAACAACCTCTCCCTCAACGTGACCAAGACAAAGGAGATGATTGTGGACTACAGGAAAAAAAAGAGGACTGAGCACGCCCCCATTCTCATCGACGGGGCTGTAGTGGAACAGGTTGAGAGCTTCAAGTTCCTTGGTGTCCACATCACCAACGAACTATCATGGTCCAAACACACCAAGACCGTCGTGAAGAGGGCACGACAAAGCCTATTCCCCCTCAGGAGACTGGCATGGGTCCTCAGATCCTCAAAAAATTCTACAGCTGCACCATCGAGAGCATCCTGACTGGTTGCATCACCGCCTGGTATGGCAACTGCTTGGCCTCCGACCGCAAGGCACTACAGAGGGTAGTGCGTACGGCCCAGTACATCACTGGGGCAAAGCTTCCTGCCATCCAGGACCTCTATACCAGGCCCTGTCAGAGGAAGGCCCTCAAAACTGTCAAAGACTCCAGCCACCCTAGTCATAGACTGTTCTCTCTGCTACCGCATGGCAAGCGGTACCAGAGTGCCAATTCTAGGTCCAAAAGACTTCTCAACAGCTTCTACCCCCAAGCCATAAGACTCCTGAACAGCTAATCATGGCTACCCGGACTATTTGCACTGCCCCCACCCCCATCCTTTTTTACGCTGCTGCTACTCTGTTAATTATTTATGCATAGTCACTTTAACTCTACCCACATGTACATATTACCTCAACTACCTCAACTAGCCGGTGCCCCCGTACATTGACTCTGCAACGGTACCCCCCTGTATATATAGCCTCCCCTACTGTCACTTTATTTTACTTCTGCTCTTTTTTTTTCTCAACACTTTTTTTTGTTGTTGTTTTATTCTGACTTTTTTGTTTAAAATAAATGCACTGTTGGTTAAGGGCTGTAAGTAAGCATTTCACTGTAATGTCTGCACCTGTTGTATTCGGCGCATGTGACCAATAAAATTTGATTTGATTTGATTTACCCCTACCTACAGTATACTGCTGCTACTGTCTATTATCTATCCTGTTGTCTAGTCACTTTACCCCTACCTACAGTATACTGCTGCTACTGTCTATTATCTATCCTGTTGCCTAGTCACTTTACCCCTACCTACAGTATACTGCTGCTACTGTCTATTATCTATCCTGTTGTCTAGTCACTTTACCCCCTACCTACAGTATACTGCTGCTACTGTCTATTATCTATCCTGTTGTCTAGTCACTTTACCCCCTACCTACAGTATACTGCTGCTACTGTCTATTATCTATCCTGTTGTCTAGTCACTTTACCCCTACCTACAGTATACTGCTGCTACTGTCTATTATCTATCCTGTTGTCTAGTCACTTTACCCCTACCTACAGTATACTGCTGCTACTGTCTATTATCTATCCTGTTGCCTAGTCACTTTACCCCCTACCTACAGTATACTGCTGCTACTGTCTATTATCTATCCTGTTGTCTAGTCACTTTACCCCTACCTACAGTATACTGCTGCTACTGTCTATTATCTATCCTGTTGTCTAGTCACTTTACCCCTACCTACAGTATACTGCTGCTACTGTCTATTATCTATCCTGTTGCCTAGTCACTTTACCCCTACCTACAGTATACTGCTGCTACTGTCTATTATCTATCCTGTTGTCTAGTCCCTTTACCCCTACCTACAGTATACTGCTGCTACTGTCTATTATCTATCCTGTTGTCTAGTCACTTTACCCCTACCTACAGTATACTGCTGCTACTGTCTATTATCTATCCTGTTGTCTAGTCACTTTACCCCTACCTACAGTATACTGCTGCTACTGTCTATTATCTATCCTGTTGCCTAGTCACTTTACCCCTACCTACAGTATACTGCTGCTACTGTCTATTATCTATCCTGTTGTCTAGTCACTTTACCCTACCTACAGTATACCGCTGCTACTGTCTATTATCTATCCTGTTGTCTAGTCACTTTACCCCTACCTACAGTATACTGCTGCTACTGTCTATTATCTATCCTGTTGTCTAGTCACTTTACCCCTACCTACAGTATACTGCTGCTACTGTCTATTATCTATCCTGTTGCCTAGTCACTTTACCCCCTACCTACAGTATACTGCTGCTACTGTCTATTATCTATCCTGTTGTCTAGTCACTTTACCCCTACCTACAGTATACTGCTGCTACTGTCTATTATCTATCCTGTTGTCTAGTCACTTTACCCCTACCTACAGTATACTGCTGCTACTGTCTATTATCTATCCTGTTATCTAGTCACTTTACCCCTACCTACAGTATACTGCTGTTACTGTCTATTATCTATCCTGTTGCCTAGTCACTTTACCCCTACCTACAGTATACTGCTGCTACTGTCTATTATCTATCCTGTTGTCTCTTTACCTCTACCTACAGTATACTGCTGCTACTGTCTATTATCTATCCTGTTGTCTAGTCCCTTTACCCCTACCTACAGTATACTGCTGCTACTGTCTATTATCTATCCTGTTGTCTAGTCACTTTACCCCTACCTACAGTATACTGCTGCTACTGTCTATTATCTATCCTGTTGTCTAGTCACTTTACCCCTACCTACAGTATACTGCTGCTACTGTCTATTATCTATCCTGTTGTCTAGTCACTTTACCCCTACCTACAGTATACTGCTACTACTGTCTATTATCTATCCTGTTGTCTAGTCACTTTACCCCTACCTACAGTATACTGCTGCTACTGTCTATTATCTATCCTGTTGTCTCTTTACCTCTACCTACAGTATACTGCTGCTACTGTCTATTATCTATCCTGTTGTCTAGTCCCTTTACCCCTACCTACAGTATACTGCTGCTACTGTCTATTATCTATCCTGTTGTCTAGTCACTTTACCCCTACCTACAGTATACTGCTGCTACTGTCTATTATCTATCCTGTTGCCTAGTCACTTTACCCCTACCTACAGTATACTGCTGCTACTGTCTATTATCTATCCTGTTGCCTCTTTACCCCTACCTACAGTATACTGCTGCTACTGTCTATTATCTATCCTGTTGTCTAGTCACTTTACCCCTAACTACAGTATACTGCTGCTACTGTCTATTATCTATCCTGTTGTCTAGTCACTTTACCCCCTACCTACAGTATACTGCTGCTACTGTCTATTATCTATCCTGTTGTCTAGTCACTTTACCCCTACCTACAGTATACTGCTGCTACTGTCTATTATCTATCCTGTTGTCTAGTCACTTTACCCCTACCTACAGTATACTGCTGCTACTGTCTATTATCTATCCTGTTGCCTAGTCACTTTACCCCTACCTACAGTATACTGCTGCTACTGTCTATTATCTATCCTGTTGTCTAGTCACTTTACCCCTACCTACAGTATACTGCTGCTACTGTCTATTATCTATCCTGTTGCCTACTTTACCCCTACCTACAGTATACTGCTGTTACTGTCTATTATCTATCCTTTTGCTCTAGTCACTTTACCCCCTACCTACAGTATACTGCTGCTACTGTCTATTATCTATCCTGTTGTCTCTTTACCTCTACCTACAGTATACTGCTGCTACTGTCTATTATCTATCCTGTTGTCTAGTCACTTTACCCCTACCTACAGTATACTGCTGCTACTGTCTATTATCTATCCTGTTGTCTAGTCCCTTTACAGTGGTCAACATACCCATAACATGATGCAGCCACCACTATGCTTGAAGATATGGAGAGTGGTACTCAGTAATGTGTTGTATTGGATTTGCCCCAAACATACAGTAACATTTTGTATTCAGGACATTTTTTTTGCAGTATTACTTTAGCGCCTTGTTGCAAACAGGATGCATGTTTTGGAATAATTTTATTCTGTACATGCTTCCTTCTTTTCACTCTGTCAATTAGGTTAGTATTGTGGAGTAACTACAATGTTGTTGATCCATCCTCAGTTTTCTCCTATCACAGCCATTAAACTCTGTAACTTTTAATGTCACCATTGGAACGGTTTCCTTCCTCTCCGGCAACTGAGTTAGGAAGGACGCCTTTACCTTGCAGTGACTGGGTGTATTGATACACCATCCAAAATGTAATTAATGACTTCACCATGCTCAAAGGGATATTCAATATCTGCTTTTTTTTTAACCTATCTACCAATAGGTGCCCTTCTTTGCGAGGCACTGGAAAACCTCCCTGGTCTGTGTTAATTCTACTCCCATGTTATTTTTACTCGTTATTCACTGTGTATTTATTCCATGTCACAATTTCTATTATTATTTTTATTTATATATTTTTTCTTTATCTTGAACTCTGCATTGTAAGTAAGCGTTTCACTGTTAGTCTACACCTGTACGAAGCATGTGACAAATACCTGTGTATCTCAGTTGGTAGAGCATGGCGCTTGCAGCGCCAGGGTTGTGGGTTCGTTTCCCACGGGGGACCAGTATGAAAACATTTATGCACTCACTAACTGTAAGTCGCTCTGGATAAGAGCGTCTGCTAAATGACTAAAATGTAAAAATGTAAATACAGTGGGACTTTGTTTGTATCTCTAGAAAAGGTACATTTCCTGGAGAAAATGTGACTGCTTGCTTCAACTGCCTAAAGTTATTTTCTGTCTGTGTTCCAGAGCTGTACTTCCTGTCTGAGGGCCCGGAGTCGTACCTCTACCTGAGTCAGTCTGGCTGTGTGAAGGACAGGAGCCTAGACGACCTGCAGCTCTACGACAGTGTTATGGTGAGGCTGGTTGTACCTTCACAAGCTGCCACCAGAGGGTGCAATAACCCAGTAGCCTGGATTCAACAAACGTCTCAGATTAGGAGTGCCAATTTAAGATCAGGTCCTCTCTGTCCATGTCATTTTATTCATTATGATCTGAATGGAAAAGCTGATCCTAGAGCACTCCTACTCTGGGATACTTTTGAACATGGGCCCTGCAGCATGTATTATCCAGTCTGGGTTCAGTAGAAGGAAACTCATCATCTCTCTGTCTCTGCTGCCACCAGGAGGCTTTAAAGGTGATGGAGTTCAGTGAGGAGGAGATACGGGACGTCTTCAAGCTGCTGTCTGCTGTTCTCCTGATAGGGAACATAGAATTCATGACCGCAGGAGGAGCACAAATCACATCCAAAGGAGGTGAGAGGAGGGAGGAGAGGAGGGGGGAGGAGATGGGAGGAGGGAGGGTGGAGAGAGGAGAGGAGAGGGGATGGAGGGATGGAGGGAGGGAGGGAGGAGGTTAAAGGAGAGGAGAGGGGGAGGGAGGGAGAGAGGAGGGAGGGAGGTTAAAGGAGAGGAGGGGAGGAGAGGAGGGAGGAGGGAGGTTAAAGGGGAGGGAGAGAGAGAGAGAGGGAGGGAGGGAGGGAGGTGGGAGGAGAGGGGAGGGAGGGAGAGAGGAGGGAGGGAGGTTAAAGGAGAGGAGGGGAGGAGGGAGAGAGGAGGGAGGGAGGGAGGTTAAATGAGAGGAGAGGGGAGGAGAGGGAGGGAGGGAGGGAAGGAAGGACAGAGAGAGAGGGAGGGAGGTTAAATGGGAGGAGAGAGAGAGAGGGAGGGAGGGAGGGAGGGAGAGAGAGAAGGAAGGACAGGGAGGGAGGTGAGAGGAGAGGGGAGGAGAGAGAGAGAGGGAGGGAGGGAGGGATGGAGAGAAGGAAGGACAGGGAGGGAGGTGAGAGGAGAGGGGAGGAGAGAGGGGCGGGAGGGAAGGAAGGACAGAGAGAGGGAGGGAGATTAGAGGAGAGGGGAGGAGAGAGAGAGAGAGAGGGAGGGAGGGAGGGAGGGAGGTTAAAGGAGAGGAGGTTATTCTAATGCATGATAGTGAAGAAGCTGAGGTAACATTTCAGTTAAAGACAAAGCCTGCTGAGAAAAACTATATACAGTGCCTTCAGAAAGGATTCAGACCCCTTAACTTTTTAATGTTTTAATTAAATGTTTTCCTCCTCAATCTACACACAATACCCCATAATGACAAAGCGAAAACAGGAAATATCTTATTTCCAAAGTATTCAGAACCTTTGTTATGAGACTCGAAATTGATCATCCTTGAGATGTTTCTACAACTTGATTGGAGTCCACCTGTGGTAAATTCAATTGATTGGACATGATTTGGAAAGGCACACACCTTTCTATATAAGGTCCCACAGTTGACAGTGCATGTTAGAGCAAAAACCAAGCCATGAGGTCGAAGGAATTGTCCGTAGAGCTCCGAAACAGGATTGTGTTGAGGCACAGATCTGGGGAAGGGTACCAAAAAATTTCTGCAGCATTGAAGGTCCCCAAGAACACAGTGGCCTCCACCATTCTTAAATGGAAGAAGTTTGGAACCACCAAGACTCTTCCTAGAGCTGGCCGCCCGGCCAAACTGAGCAATCGTGGGAGAAGGGCCTTGGTCAGGGAGGTGACCAAGAACCCGGTGGTCACTCTGACAGAGCTCCAGAGTTACTCAGTGGAGATGGGAGAACCTTCCAGAAGGACAACCATCTCTGCAGCACTCCACCAATCAGGCCTTTATGCTAGAGTGGCCAGACGGATTCTCTGGTCTGATGAAACCAAGATTGATCTCTTTGGTCTGAATGCCAAGCGTCACGTCTGGAGGAAACCTGGCACCATCCCTACGGTGAAGCATGGTGGTGGCACCATCATGCTGTGGGGATGTTTTTCAGCGGTAGGGACTGGGAGACTAGTCAGAATTGAGGGAAAGATTAATGGAGCAAAGTACATAGAGATCCTTGATGAAAATCTGCTCCAGAGCGCTCAGGACCTCAGACTGGGCGAAGGTTCACCTTCCAACAGGACAACAACCCTAAGCACACAGTCAAGACAACGCAGGAGTGGCTTCAGGACAAGTCTCTGAATGTCCTTGAGTGGCCCAGCCAGAGCCCGGACTTGAACCCGATCGAACATCTCTGGAGAGACCAGAAAATAGCTTTGCAGCAACGCTCCCCATCCAACCTGACAGAGCTTGAGAGGATCTGCAGAGAAGAATGGGAGAAACTCCCCAAATACAGGTGTGCCAAGCTTGTAGCGTCATACCCAAGAAGACTCGAGGCTGTAATCGCTGCCAAAGGTGCTTCAACAAGTACTGAGTAAAGGGTCTGAATACTTATGTAAATGTCATATTTCAGTCTTTTATCTTTTATACATTTACAAAAATGTCTAAAAACCTGTTTTTGCTTTGTCATTATGGGGTATTGTGTGTAGACTGATGAGGGGAAAAAATTATTTAAATGCACTGTATATATAAAACGATATATATTAATCTATATATATATAATTATGTAAATAAAACGATATAAAACGATATATATAAACTATATTACATTTACATTTCAGTCATTTAGCAGACGCTCTTATCCAGAGCGACTTACAGTTAGTGAGTGCATACATTTTTTCATACTGGCCCCCCGTGGGAAATGAACCCACAACCCTGGCGTTGCAAGCGCCATACTCTACCAACTGAGCTACAGGGGACTTATATATTAAACTATATATATACAACTATATAGCAAACTATATATATATAAAACTATATATATAAAAAAATATATAAACCTATATATATATATATATATATATATAAAAATATATATAAAACTATATATATATAATTATGTATATAAAACTATATAAAATCATATATATAAACTATATATACAACTATATATTAAACTATATATATAAAACTATATATAAAACGATATATATATATATATATATATATATAACTATATACAGTGGGGAGAACAAGTATTTGATACACTGCCGATTTTGCAGGTTTTCCTACTTACAAAGCATGTAGAGGTCTGTAATTTTATCATAGGTAACTTCAACTGTGAGAGACGGAATCTAAAACAAAAATCCAGAAAATCACATTGTATGATTTTTAAGTAATTAATTTGCATTTATTGCATGACATAAGTATTTTATACATCAGAAAAGCAGAACTTAATATTTGGTACAGAAACCTTTGTTTGCAATTACAGAGATCATACGTTTCCTGTAGGTCTTGACCAGGTTTGCACACATTGTAGCAGGGATTTTGGCCCACTCCTCCATACAGACCTTCTCCAAATCCTTCAGGTTTCGGGGCTGTCGCTGGGCAATACGGACTTTCAGCTCCCTCCAAAGATTTTCTATTGGGTTCAGGTCTGGAGACTGGCTAGGCCACTCCAGGACCTTGAGATGCTTCTTACAGAGCCACTCCTTAGTTGCCAAGGCTGTGTGTTTCGGGTCGTTGTCATGCTGGAAGACCCAGTCACGACCCATCTTCAATGCTCTTACTGAGGGAAGGAGGTTGTTGGCCAAGATCTCGCGATACATGGCCCCATCCATCCTCCCCTCAATACGGTGCAGTCGTCCTGTCCCCTTTGCAGAAAAGCATCCCCAAAGAATGATTTTTCCACCTCCATGCTTCACGGTTGGGATGGTGTTCTTGGGGTTGTACTCATCCTTCTTCTTCCTCCAAACACGGCCAGTGGAGTTTAGACCAAAAAGCTCTATTTTTTGTCTCATCAGACCATGACCTTCTCCCATTCCTCCTCTGGATCATCCAGATGGTCATTGGCAAACTTCAGACGGGCCTGGACATGCGCTGGCTTGAGCAGGGGGACCTTGCGTGCGCTGCAGGATTTTAATCCATGACGGCGTAGTGTGTTACTAATGGTTTTCTTTGAGACTGTGGTCCCAGCTCTCTTCAGGTCATTGACCAGGTCCTGCCGTGTAGTTCTGGGCTGATCCTCACTTTCCTCATGATTATTGATGCCCCACGAGGTGAGATCTTGCATGGAGCCCCAGACCGAGGGTGATTGACCGTCATCTTGAACTTCTTCCATTTTCTAATAATTGCGCCAACAGTTGTTGCCTTCTCACCAAGCTGCTTGCCTATTGTCCTGTAGCCCATCCCAGCCTTGTGCAGGTCTACAATTTTTAACCCTGATGTCCTTACACAGCGCTCTGGTCTTGGCCATTGTGGAGAGGTTGGAGTCTGTTTGATTGAGTGTGTGGACAGGTGTCTTTTATACAGGTAACGAGTTCAAACAGGTGCAGTTAATACAGGTAATGAGTGGAGAACAGGAGGGCTTCTTAAAGAAAAACGAACAGGTCTGTGAGAGCCGGAATTCTTACTGGTTGGTAGGTGATCAAATACTTATGTCATGCAATAAAATGCAAATTAATTACTTAAAAATCATACAATGTGATTTTCTGGATTTTTGTTTTAGATTCTGTCTCTCACAGTTGAAGTGTACCCATGATAAAAATTACAGACCTCTACATGCTTTGTAAGTAGGAAAACCTGCAAATTCGGCAGTGTATCAAATACTTGTTCTCCCCACTGTATATAAAACTATATAAACTACCAGTCAAAAGTTTTAGAACACCTACTCATTCAAGGGTTTTTCTTTATTTTTTACTATTTTCTAATAATAGTGAAGACATCAAATCTATGAAATAACACATATGGAATCATGTAGTAACCAAAAAAGTGTTGAACAAATCCAAATATATTTTATATTTGAGATTCTTCAAATAGCCACCCTTTGCCTTGATGACAGCTTTGCGCACACTTTGCATTCTCTCAACCAGCTTCTCTCAATGATACTGGACTATCTCTCTCCAGTGGTCAGTAACATATCTGTCTGTCTCTCTCTCCAGTGGTCAGTAACATATCTGTCTGTCTCTCTCTCCAGTGGTCAGTAACATATCTGTCTGTCTCTCTCTCCAGTGGTCAGTAACATATCTGTCTGTCTCTCTCTCTAAGTGGTCAGTAACATATCTGTCTGTCTCTCTCTCAAGTGGTCAGTAACATATCTGTCTGTCTCTCTCTCAAGTGGTCAGTAACATATCTGTCTGTCTCTCTCTCCAGTGGTCAGTAACATTGTCTGTCTCTCTCTCCAGTGGTCAGTAACATTCTGTCTGTCTCTCTCTCCAGTGGTCAGTAACATATCTGTCTGTCTCTCTCTCCAGTGGTCAGTAACATATCTGTCTGTCTCTCTCTCCAGTGGTCAGTAACATATCTGTCTGTCTCTCTCTCCAGTGGTCAGTAACATATCTGTCTGTCTCTCTCTCCAGTGGTCAGTAACATAT
Source organism: Coregonus clupeaformis (assembly GCF_020615455.1). Taxonomy (NCBI): domain Eukaryota; kingdom Metazoa; phylum Chordata; class Actinopteri; order Salmoniformes; family Salmonidae; genus Coregonus; species Coregonus clupeaformis. The sequence goes on along the minus strand of NC_059214.1, from coordinate 53,178,705 downwards.
CTGTCTGTCTCTCTCTCCAGTGGTCAGTAACATATCTGTCTGTCTCTCTCTCAAGTGGTCAGTAACATATCTGTCTGTCTCTCTCTCCAGTGGTCAGTAACATATCTGTCTGTCTCTCTCTCCAGTGGTTAGTAACATATCTGTCTGTCTCTCTCTCCAGTGGTTAGTAACATGTCTGTCTCTCTCTCCAGTGGTTAGTAACATATATGTCTGTCTCTCTCTCCAGTGGTCAGTAACATATCTGTCTGTCTCTCTCTCCAGTGGTTAGTAACATGTCTGTCTGTCTCTCTCTCCAGTGGTCAGTAACATATCTGTCTGTCACTCTCTCCAGTGGTCAGTAACATATCTGTCTGTCTCTCTCTCAAGTGGTCAGTAACATATCTGTCTGTCTCTCTCTCCAGTGGTCAGTAACATATCTGTCTGTCTCTCTCTCCAGTGGTCAGTAACATGTCTGTCTCTCTCTCCAGTGGTTAGTAATATATCTGTCTGTCTCTCTCTCCAGTGGTCAGTAACATATCTGTCTGTCTCTCTCTCCAGTGGTCAGTAACATATCTGTCTGTCTCTCTCTCCAGTGGTTAGTAACATGTCTGTCTGTCTCTCTCTCCAGTGGTCAGTAACATATCTGTCTGTCACTCTCTCCAGTGGTCAGTAACATATCTGTCTGTCTCTCTCTCAAGTGGTCAGTAACATATCTGTCTGTCGCTCTCTCCAGTGGTCAGTAACATATCTGTCTGTCTCTCTCTCCAGTGGTCAGTAACATGTCTGTCTCTCTCTCCAGTGGTTAGTAATATATCTGTCTGTCTCTCTCTCCAGTGGTCAGTAACATATCTGTCTGTCTCTCTCTCCAGTGGTCAGTAACATATCTGTCTGTCTCTCTCTCAAGTGGTCAGTAACATATCTGTCTGTCTCTCTCTCAAGTGGTCAGTAACATATCTGTCTGTCTATTTCTCCAGTGGTCAGTAACATATCTGTCTGTCTCTCTCTCCAGTGGTCAGTAACATATCTGTCTGTCTCTCTCTCCAGTGGTCAGTAACATATCTGTCTGTCTCTCTCTCCAGTGGTCAGTAACATATCTGTCTGTCTCTCTCTCCAGTGGTCAGTAACATATCTGTCTGTCTCTCTCTCCAGTGGTCAGTAACATATCTGTCTGTCTCTCTCTCCAGTGGTCAGTAACATGTCTGTCTCTCTCTCCAGTGGTCAGTAACATATCTGTCTGTCTCTCTCTCCAGTGGTCAGTAACATGTCTGTCTCTCTCTCCAGTGGTCAGTAACATATCTGTCTGTCTCTCTCTCCAGTGGTCAGTAATGTCAGTGATCTGCTGGGTCTGGACTCGTTCCAGCTGTCTGAGGTTCTGACCCAGAGGTCCATGATCCTGAGAGGAGAGGAGATCTGTTCACCCCTTACTGTTGAACAGGTAAGAGCCCCGCCCCTCTGCCACGCCCTGTCTGGCCTTAACCTGTCCCACCTACTCCTAACAATGAGAAAGGAAAACAACTGAGCCGGCACAGTACAGTTCGGGGGGAACAATAGTGTGAAAAGGGTATAATTTATCCCCTGACATAATCTCGGTTAACCCAGAACTAAAGTCTTGCATAATTGGTCAGATGCTCGATTAAAGACATGCTCCGGAACTTTGGTGACTAGTAAGTCTATGTTTTTCTACTTTGGGCTGGATGTGTTGATGTGTTCATACATGAACTGTTTTACTCCATTAGCCATGAAATCTCTAGTTTGAAAGCGACTGTTTTCTGGAAGCTGTGCGGCGCCATTTTCCCTACATTTTCCGCCCACGTGGGCTAGCCCCCTAGCAATTAGAGTTTCAGCCAATGAGATTCAGCCCCTTGCCATTTGAGTGACAGCAGAGAGAGAGAGAGGGCAATGACGTGGTGCACGTATGTGACGGTGAGTGCTACTTTCAGAACTACTGGCTAAAAAGTATATAAACGAACCGGAGAATCTCTTTAAGTTCTGGGTCCATACATGTTAAGAGAAGAGATTTAAGTCCACCCTCTCTCTCTTTGCAAGTTACGGGCCGAATGTCCCCTCCCCTTCCGAAATTCGAAAGATGCTAACCACCTGGGAAATCGTGATTAAAAACCCAAGTACCAGAACTAATGTTGCTGATCTCACTAATCTAGTTGTATCATGACAGATCTATGGTACCAGTTCTGTTTATGTAGTCTGTCCACCAGAAATTAGTCCTGACAACTGACATTAGAGATTAGCCCTGACAACTTGACACTGTTGCCTTTTTCTCTCTCCTATCTCCCGCTATAAGACAGGGCCTCTCTCTCTCTTATCCCCCTGCCTGTCTCTCTCTCTCTCTATCCCCCCATGCCTGTCTCTCTCTCTATCCCCCATGCCTCTCTCTCTCTATATATATCACCCATGCCTGTCTCTCTCTCTCTCTATCCCCCATGCCTGTCTCTCTCTCTCTATCCCCCATGCCTGTCTCTCTCTCTCTATCCCCCATGCCTGTCTCTCTCTCTCTCTATCCCCCATGCCTGTCTCTCTCTCTATCCCCCATGCCTGTCTCTCTCTCTATCCCCCATGCCTCTCTCTCTATATATATATCACCCATGCCTGTCTCTCTCTCTCTCTCATCCCCATGCCTGTCTCTCTCTCTCTCTATCCCCCATGCCTGTCTCTCTCTCTCTATCCCCCATGCCTGTCTCTCTCTCTCTCTATCCCCCATGCCTGTCTCTCTCTCTCTATCCCCCCATGCCTGTCTCTCTCTCTATCCCCCATGCCTCTCTCTCTATATATATATCACCCATGCCTGTCTCTCTCTCTCTATCCCCCCATGCCTGTCTCTCTCTCTCTATCCCCCATGCCTGTCTCTCTCTATCCCCATGCCTGTCTCTCTCTCTCTCTATCCCCCATGCCTGTCTCTCTCTCTCTCTATCCCCCATGCCTGTCTCTCTCTCTCTCTATCCCCCATGCCTGTCTCTCTCTCTCACTATCCCCCCATGCCTGTCTCTCTCTCTCTATCCCCCATGCCTGTCTCTCTCTCTCTCTCTATCCCCCATGCCTGTCTCTCTCTATCCCCCCATGCCTGTCTCTCTCTCTCTCTCTCTCTCTCTCTCTCTCTCTCTCTCTCTCTCTCTCTCTCTCTCTCTCTCTCTCTCTCATCTCTCTCTCACCCCATGCCTGTCTCTCTCTCTATCCCCTCCTGTCTCTCTCTCTATCCCCCATGCCTTTCTCTCTCTATATATTCCCCAATGCCTGTCTCTCTCTCTTATCCCCCATGCCTGTCTCTCTCTCTCTATCCCCATGCCTGTCTCTCTCTTCATCCCCCATGCCTGTCTCTCTCTCTCTCTATCCCCCCATGCCTGTCTCTCTCTCTCTCTTATCCCCCCATGCCTGTCTCTCTCTCTCTCTATCCCCCATGCCTGTCTCTCTCTCTCTATCCCCCATGCCTGTCTCTCTCTCTCTCTATCCCCCATCCTTCTCTCTCTCTCTCTCTCCTTCTCTTCTCTCTTTTATCCCCCATGCCTCTCTCTCTCTCTATATCCCCATGCCTGTCTCTCTCTCTCTATCCCCCATGCCTGTCTCTCTCTATCCCCCATGCCTGTCTCTCTCTCTATCCCCTGCCTGTCTCTCTCTCTCTCATCGCCTGCTCTCTCTCTCTCTCTCTCTATCCCCCATGCCTGTCTCTCTCTCTCTCCATCCCCCATGCCTGTCTCTCTCTCTCTATCCCCATGCCTGTCTCTCTCTCTCTATCCCTCCACTGCTCTCTCTCTCTCTCCTCATGCTCTCTCTCTCTCTATCCCCCATGCCTGTCTCTCTCTCTCATCCCCCTCCTGTCTCTCTCTATCTCCATCCTCTCTCTCTCTCTCTCTCTCCCCCCTCCTCTCTCTCTCTCTCTCTCTCCCATCCTCTCTCTCTCTCTCTCTCTCTCTCTCTCTCTCTCCTCTCTCTCTCTCTCTTCTCTCTCTCTCTCTCTCTCTCCCCCATGCCTGTCTCTCTCTCTCTCCTCCTGTCTCTCTCTCTATCCCATGCCTGTCTCTCTCTCTCTCTCTCCCCCATGCCTGTCTCTCTCTCTCTCTATCCCCCATGCCTGTCTCTCTCTCTCTCTATCCCCCATGCCTGTCTCTCTCTCTCTATCCCCCATGCCTGTCTCTCTCTCTCTCTATCCCCCATGCCTGTCTCTCTCTCTCTCTCCCCATGCCTGTCTCTCTCTCTCTCTCCCATGCCTGTCTCTCTCTCTCTCTCCCTGCTGTCTCTCTCTCTCCTCCCTGCCTGTCTCTCTCTCTCTCTCTCCCCATCCTGTCTCTCTCTCTCTCTCTCTCTATCCCCCATGCCTGTCTCTCTCTCTCTCTCCCCCATGCCTGTCTCTCTCTCTCTTCCCCCCATGCCTGTCTCTCTCTCTATCCCCCATCCTGTCTCTCTTCCTCTCTCTCTCTATCCCCATGCCTGTCTCTCTCTCTCTCCCCCATGCCTGTCTCTCTCTCTCTCTCTCCCCCCATGCCTGTCTCTCTCTCTCTCCCCCATGCCTGTCTCTCTCTCTCTATCCCCCATGCCTGTCTCTCTCTCTCTCTATCCCTCATGCCTGTCTCTCTCTCTCTCTCTATCCCCCATGCCTGTCTCTCTCTCTCTCTCATCCCCCATGCCTGTCTCTCTCTCTCTCTCATCCCTCATGCCTGTTCTCTCTCTCTCTCTATCCCCCCATGCCTGTCTCTCTCTCTCTCTATCCCCATGCCTCTCTCTCTCTCTCTCTCTCTCTCTCTCTCTCTCTCTCTCTCTCTCTCTCTCTCTCTCTCCCTATCCCCATGCCTGTCTCTCTCTCTCTATCCCCATGCCTGTCTCTCTCTCTCTATCCCCCATGCCTGTCTCTCTCTATCCCCATGCCTGTCTCTCTCTCTATCCCCCATGCCTGTCTCTCTCTCTCTCTCTATCCCCCATGCCTGTCTCTCTCTATCCCCCATGCCTTTCTCTCTCTCTATCCCCTATGCCTGTCTCTCTCTCTCTATCCCCCATGCCTGTCTCTCTCTCTCTATCCCCATGCCTGTCTCTCTCTCTCTCTATCCCATATGCCTGCCTCTCTCTCTCTATCCCCCATGCCTCTCTCTCTCTCTCTATCCCCCATGCCTCTCTCTCTCTCTCTATCCCCATGCCTGTCTCTCTCTCTCTTTCCCCCATGCCTCTCTCTCTCTCTCTATCCCCATGCCTGTCTCTCTCTCTCTCTATCCCTCATGCCTGTCTCTCTCTCTCTATCCCCCATGCCTGTCTCTCTCTCTATCCCCCATGCCTGTCTCTCTCTCTCTCTCTCTATCCCCATGCCTCTCTCCCTCTCTCTCTCTCTCTCTCTCTCTCTCTCTCTCTCTCTCTCTCTCTCTCTCTCTATCCCCCATGCCTGTCTCTCTCTCTCTCTCTCTCTCTCTCTCTCTCTCTCTCTCTCTCTCTCTCTCTCTCTCTCTCTCTCTCTCTTTCTCTCTCTTCCCCCATGCCTCTCTCTCTCTCTCTCTCTCTCTCTCTCTCTCTCTCTCTCTCTCTCTCTCTCTCTCTCTCTCTCTCTCTCTCTCTCTCTCTCTCTCTCTCTCTCCCCCATGCCTGTCTCTCTCTCTCTCTATCCCCCATGCCTGTCTCTCTCTCTCTATCCCTATGCCTGTCTCTCTCTCTCTCTCTCTATCCCTCATGCCTGTCTCTCTCTCTCTCTATATCCCCCATGCCTGTCTCTCTCTCTCTCTATCCCCCATGCCTCTCTTTCTCTCTATCCCCCATGCCTGTCTCTCTCTCTCTCTATCCCCCATGCCTGTCTCTCTCTCTCTATCCCCCATGCCTGTCTCTCTCTCTCTCTCTCCCCCATGCCTGTCTCTCTCTCTCTCCCCATGCCTGTCTCTCTCTCTCTCTCCCCCCATGCCTGTCTCTCTCTCTCTCTCTCCCCCATGCCTGTCTCTCTCTCTCTCCCCATGCCTGTCTCTCTCTCTCTATCCCCCATGCCTGTCTCTCTCTCTCTCTCCCCATGCCTGGCTCTCTCTCTCTCCCCATGCCTGTCTCTCTCTCTATCCCCCATGCCTGTCTCTCTATCTCTCTCTCTCTCTCTATCCCCCTATCCTGTCTCTCTCTCTCTCTCCCCCATGCCTGTCTCTCTCTCTCTCTCTCTCCCCATGCCTGTCTCTCTCTCTCTCTCTCCCCATGCCTGTCTCTCTCTCTCTCCCCCATGCCTGTCTCTCTCTCTATCCCCCATGCCTGTCTCTCTCTCTCTCTCTATCCCCCATGCCTGTCTCTCTCTCTCTATCCCCCATGCCTGTCTCTCTCTCTCTCCCCATGCCTGTCTCTCTCTCTCTCTCCCCATGCCTGTCTCTCTCTCTCTATCCCCCATGCCTGTCTCTCTCTCTCTATCCCCATGCCTCTCTCTCTCTCTATCCCCATGCCTCTCTCTCTCTCTCTCTCCCCATGCCTGTCTCTCTCTCTCTCTCTCTCCCCATGCCTGTCTCTCTCTCTCTCTCTCCCCATGCCTGTCTCTCTCTATCCCCCATGCCTGTCTCTCTCTCTCTCTCTATCCCCCATGCCTGTCTCTCTCTCTCTAAATCCCTTGCGTGACTTTGTACCATTAGCTGTTCTTAGTGTGCCCAATTCCTTATACAATAAAGCCCAGTGATAATGATCATTACCTGTTCTTAGTGTGCCAGATTCCTCTGACCTACAGTAACACAACTTCTCCACTAGGGACAGTGTAACACACAACTGGAAACTACATGGGACAGAAGCAGAATTAGTCTCATCTTTGGCTTCAACTGTCCAGACTACTATCTAATTTGAATGAATATGTGAGAAATATATTGCTGCATTTGCTGCATTTGCTGCAATAGATTGCTGCATTTGCTGCAATTAATATGTGAGAAATATATTGCTGCATTTGCAGTCTTTTTCACCATCTTTAGGCCAATAGAAATCACCATCTATAGGCCAATAGAAATCTTTGAGGTTTGAATTATGGTAAAGTATTCTTCGTGGAACTCGAGTCTCCTGCCCACAGAATGTCATAAAACGAATTCAATATGCAGACAGCGCCGGGGTAATTGTGAACTATTGTGACGACCACAAGAACACAAGAAACCTTTTCATGATTAAAACAAAGACCAGACCAGACCAGGACAGACCAGACCAGACCAGGACAGACCAGACCAGACCAGGACAGACCAGACCAGACCAGGACAGACCAGACCAGGACAGACCAGACCAGACCAGGACAGACCAGACCAGACCAGACCAGGGGCTGGTCTCTATCCCCCATGCCTGTCTCTCTCTCTATCCCCAATGCCTGTCTCTCTCTCTTCCCCCCATGCCTCTCTCTCTCCCTCTATCCCCATGCCTGTCTCTCTCTCTCATCCCCCATCCTGTCTCTCTCTCTCTCTCTCTCTCCCCATGCCTGTCTCTCTCTCTCTCTATCCCCCATGCCTGTCTCTCTCTCTCTCCCCCATGCCTGTCTCTCTCTCTCTATCCCCCATGCCTGTCTCTCTCTCTATCCCCCATGCCTGTCTCTCTCTCTATCCCCCATGCCTGTCTCTCTCTCTCTATCCCCCATGCCTGTCTCTCTCTCTATCCCCCATGCCTGTCTCTCTCTCTCTATCCCCCATGCCTGTCTCTCTCTCTCTATCCCCCATGCCTGTCTCTCTCTCTCTCTATCCCCCATGCCTGTCTCTCTCTCTATCCCCCATGCCTGTCTCTCTCTCTCTCTCTATCCCCCATGCCTGTCTCTCTCTCTCTATCCCCCATAGCCTCTCTCTCTCTCTCTCTCTATCCCCCATGCCTGTCTCTCTCTCTCTCATCCCCCCATGCCTGTCTCTCTCTCTCTCCCCCATGCCTCTCTCTCTCTCTCTCTCTCCCCCATGCCTGTCTCTCTCTCTCTATCCCCATGCCTGTCTCTCTCTCTCCTATCCCCCATGCCTGTCTCTCTCTCTCTCTATCCCCCATGCCTGTCTCTCTCTCTCTATCCCCCATGCCTGTCTCTCTCTCCTATCCCCCATGCCTGTCTCTCTCTCTATCCCCCATGCCTGTCTCTCTCCTCCCCCATGCCTGTCTCTCTCTCTCTATCCCCATGCCTCTCTCTCTCATCCCTGTCTCTCTCTCTCTCTATCCCCCATGCCTGTCTCTCTCTCTCTATCCCCCATGCCTGTCTCTCTCTCTCCATCCCCCATGCCTGTCTCTCTCTCTCTCTATCCCCCCATGCCTGTCTCTCTCTCTCTCCCCCATGCCTGTCTCTCTCTCTCCTTCTCTCTCTCTCTCTATCCCCATGCCTCTCTCTCTCTCTCTCCCCATGCCTCTCTCTCTCTCTCTCTCTCCCCATGCCTCTCTCTCTCTCTCTCTCTCTCTCTCTCTCTCTCTCTCTCTCTATCCCATATGCCTGTCTCTCTCTCTCTATCCCCATGCCTCTCTCTCTCTCTCTATCCCCCATGCCTGTCTCTCTCTCTCTCTATCCCCATGCCTGTCTCTCTCTCTCTCTATCCCCCATGCCTGTCTCTCTCTCTATCCCCCATGCCTGTCTCTCTCTCTCTCCTCTCTCTATCCCCATGCCTGTCTCTCTCTCTCATGCCTGTCTCTCTCTCTCTCTATCCCCCATGCCTGTCTCTCTCTCTCATCCCCCCATGCCCTCTCTCTCTCTCTCCCCCATGCCTGTCTCTCTCTCTATCCCCATGCTCTCTCTCTCTCTCTCTATTCCCCATGCCTGTCTCTCTCTCTCTATCCCCCATGCCTCTCTCTCTCTCTCTCTCTCTCTCTCTCTCTCTCTCTCTCTCTCTCTCTCTCTCTCCCCCCATGCCTGTCTCTCTCTCTCTATCCCCCATGCCTGTCTCTCTCTCTCTCTATCCCCCATGCCTGTCTCTCTCTCTCTCTATCCCATGCCTGTCTCTCTCTCTCTCTATCCCATGCCTGTCTCTCTCTATCCCCATGCCTCTCTCTCTCTCTCTCTCTCTATCCCCCATGCCTGTCTCTCTCTCTCTCTCTCTCTCTCCCCCATGCCTGTCTCTCTCTCTCTCTATCCCCCATGCCTGTCTCTCTCTCTCTCTATCCCCCATGCCTGTCTCTCTCTCTCTCTCTATCCCCCCATGCCTGTCTCTCTCTCTCTCTCTATCCCCCATGCCTGTCTCTCTCTCTCTATCCCATATGCCTGTCTCTCTCTCTCTCTATCCCCATGCCTCTCTCTCTCTCTCTATCCCCCATGCCTGTCTCTCTCTCTCTCTATCTCTCTCTCTCTCTCTCTCTCTCTCTCTCTCTCTCTCTCTCTCTCTCTCTCTCTCTCTCTCTCTCTCTCTATCCCCCATGCCTGTCTCTCTCTCTATCCACCATGCCTGTCTCTCTCTCTCTATCCCCATGTCTCTCTCTCTCTCTCTATCCCCCATGCCTGTCTCTCTCTCTCTCTATCCCCATGCCTGTCTCTCTCTCTCTCTATCCCCCCATGCCTGTCTCTCTCTCTCTCTCTATCCCCCATGCCTGTCTCTCTCTCTCTCTATCCCCCATGCCTGTCTCTCTCTCTCTATCCCCCATGCCTGTCTCTCTCTCTCTATCCCCCATGCCTCTCTCTCTCTCTATCCCCCATGCCTGTCTCTCTCTCTCTCTATCCCCCATGCCTGTCTCTCTCTCTCTCTATCCCCCCATGCCTGTCTCTCTCTCTCTCTATCCCCCATGCCTGTCTCTCTCTCTCTATCCCCCATGCCTCTCTCTCTCTCTCTATCCCCCATGCCTGTCTCTCTCTCTCTCCCCATGCCTGTCCCTCTCTCTCTATCCCCCATGCCTGCCTTTAGCATTTTTACATCACCCATTGAAAAGGTGTCTTCTACCAGTACCTTGGTATGTGGTTGGATGATAAAGCTGTCCTACAAAGTTCATGTAGATAATCTTGTGAGGAAGCTTAAACAGCAATTTGGTTTTTCTTTTCGTAACAAGGCTTGCTTCCCCTTTGAGGCTAGAAATAAGCTTTTTCAAGCCACTTTTCTCTCTGTAATCGATTATTGTGACTTGTTGTATATGCATGCAGCCTCCTCTGTCTTACCTAGACTGGACTCTGTTCATCATGCATCCTTGCGCTTTATTTCAAATGCTAAGTCACTCACCCACCAATGCACCTTGTATCAAATTGTGGTCTGGACCTCACTTTATATGACAGCTACATTGGTATGTGTTCATCTACAAAGCCCTCTCTCTATCCCCTATGCCTGTCTCTCTCTCTATCCCCTATGCCTGTCTCTCTCTCTATCCCCTATGCCTGTCTCTCTCTCTCTCTATCCCCTATGCCTGTCTCTCTCTCTATCCCCTATGCCTGTCTCTCTCTCTCTCTATCCCCTATGCCTGTCTCTCTCTCTCCCCCATGCCTGTCTCTCTCTCTCTCCCCCATGCCTGTCTCTCTCTATCCCCTATGCCTGTCTCTCTCTCTCTCTATCCCCTATGCCTGTCTCTCTCTCTCTCTCCCCATGCCTGTCTCTCTCTCTCTCCCCCATGCCTGTCTCTCTCTCTCCCCCATGCCTGTCTCTCTCTATCCCCTATGCCTGTCTCTCTCTCTCTCCCCATGCCTGTTCTTTTGTCTCTCTCTCTCTCTCTCCCCCATGCCTGTCTCTCTCTCTATCCCTATGCCTCTCTCTCTCTCTCTCCCCCATGCCTCTCTCTCTCTCTCTCCCCCCATGCCTCTCTCTCTCTCTCTCCCCCATGCCTGTCTCTCTCTCTCTCTCTCTATCCCCCATGCCTGCCTCTCTCTCTCTCTTACAAAGCCCTTCTGGGTAAACTCCCTCTGTAGCCTGCTCAGCTCTACTACTAGCAGTTACCAGACAGTTGGAGCCGGTGATATCTGTTACTGTTGGAGCCTGTGATATCTGTTCCTGTTGGAGCCTGTGGTATCTGTTCCTGTTGGAGCCTGTGGTATCTGTTCCTGTTGGAGCCTGTGATATCTGTTCCTGTTGGAGCCTGTGGTATCTGTTACTGTTGGAGCCGGTGATATCTGTTCCTATTGGAGCCTGTGATATCTGTTCCTATTGGAGCCTGTGATATCTGTTCCTATTGGAGCCTGTGATATCTGTTCCTGTTGGAGCCTGTGATATCTGTTCCTATTGGAGCCGGTGTTATCTGTTCCTGTTGGAGCCTGTGATATCTGTTCCTATTGGAGCCTGTGGTATCTGTTCCTATTGGAGCCGGTGATATCTGTTCCTGTTGGAGCCGGTGATATCTGTTCCTGTTGGAGCCTGTGGTATCTGTTACTGTTGGAGCCGGTGATATCTGTTCCTATTGGAGCCGGTGATATCTGTTCCTGTTGGAGCCTGTGATATCTGTTCCTATTGGAGCCTGTGATATCTGTTCCTATTGGAGCCTGTGATATCTGTTCCTATTGGAGCCGGTGATATCTGTTCCTATTGGAGCCTGTGATATCTGTTCCTGTTGGAGCCAGTGATATCTGTTCCTATTGGAGCCTGTGATATCTGTTCCTATTGGAGCCTGTGATATCTGTTCCTGTTGGAGCCTGTGATATCTGTTCCTATTGGAGCCGGTGATATCTGTTCCTATTGGAGCCGGTGATATCTGTTCCTATTGGAGCCTGTGATATCTGTTCCTGTTGGAGCCTGTGATATCTGTTCATGTTGGCTGAAAGAGGAAACTTTCTAAACAAGTGAAAAGGAGAGAGCCAAGATCCAGCGACGGAAAACAATAAAAGGCTACTGTCTGGAAACAGCGGGCTGATTATTCCTTAACTCCTCCCCTAAAGTCTATATAATCAAACTCAAAGCTGCCCTTGATTTATCCTAATGAAAACACCTGGGAAACACCTGTAAAACCCACATACAATTGTTCCAAATGTTGCTTAAATACCCAAAATGAAAACACACATTGAATACACTGTTCACCCTTTGGATACAATAAATCGCTAGAATCGGGAGGGGTGCTAGCGAGCCGGAACCTAAACTCCAACTCTAGAGACACCCAGGCTTTTCTCCCCGTCAGGGTTCATTCAGTGGGCCCGCGCTGCGCGTCGGGTGCATGCACTGATGGATTCTGGGGCCGCGGGAAACCTGATGGACGCGGGGCTGGTCCAAGAGTGGAGTGTTCCGTTACCCTCTCCGAGCTGGTTCCGGTCATGGGCCTGGACGGCCGGCCATTGGGGTCAGGCTTCATCACCCGGCGCACTGACCCTGTGCGTGTCCGGGTGGCAGGGGGGCAATGGGAGGATATCCCCTCATCTTCGGGCACCCCTGGCTGGTCGCCCACAAACCCAGGATAGACTGGTCCACGGGGCGGCTCGCAAATTTAGCTCCCTAGCCGCTCCCCTGACAGCCGGGTCCCTCACCCAGACAAGCGTACGCTCCTTCGCCTGGACCCCCGGAAGCGGGGAACGCATTTGATGAGCTGAAGCGGCGCTTTACATCGCCCCCGGTCCTCAGGCATCCTGATCCGTCCCTGCCGTTCATTGTGGAGGTGGATGTTTCAGACGTTGCAGTGGGAGAAATCCTGTCCCAGCGGTTCCTCACGGATGGTAAGACTCATCCCTGCGCGTTTTTCTCCCGTCGGCTGTCCCCGGTGGAGCGGAATTACCATGTGGGGAACCGTGAGCTGCTTGCGGTCAAGCTCGCCCTGGGGGAGTGGAGGCATTGGCTAGAGGGGGCCGCTCATCCATTCATCGAATGGACTGACCACAAGAACTTATCCTACATTCAGGGGGCCAAGAGGCTCAACTCGCGCCAGACCAGGTGGGTGTTGTTCTTCACCAGGTTCCGGTTCACCATCTCATACCGTCCGGGGTCGAAGAACACCAAGCCTGACGCACTCTCCCGGCAGTTCAGTGGTCGCATGCGTCCAACCTCACCAGCCATCCGAATGAGGTGCCAGGACATTCCTGCGTAGGAGGTTAAGGTGGCCATCTGCTGAGGGGGATACGCGCGCCTTCGTGGCTGCTTGCCCGGTGTGCGCGTGCATGAAGAGCTCACGTCAGCCCGCGGCAGGGCTGCTCTGACCCCTGCCTATCCCCAAGCGTCCGTGGTCCCACATCTCACTGGATTTCATTTCCGCCCTACCCCCGTCTGATGGATACAAAGTCATCCTGGTCGTTGTGGACCGGTTCTCGAAGGCTGCCCACTTCATTCCCCTTCCCAAACTTCCGCCGGGTGGCGGCTAAATTGGTGGTGCAGCATGTTTTCCGGGTCCATGGCCTTCCCCAAGATGTGGTGTCGGATCGGGGCCCTCAGTTTGCCTCCAGGTTCTGGAAGGCATTTGCCACCTGCCTTGGCGCCCCCGTCAGCTTGTCTTTCGGCTTCCATCCCCAGACGAACAGGCAGACGGAGCGCATCAACCAGGATCTGGAGGGGGTGCTGAGGTGCTACGCCTCCAGCAACCCAGCTACGTGGAGTCAGCGACTTGCGTGGGCGGAGTACGCCCACAACACCCTTCTCTGCTCGTCCACCGGCCTGTTCCCCTTACAGTGCCAATACGGGTACCAATCCCCCCTATTCCCCGATCAAGTGGAGGAGGCGGCGGTCCCGTCGGTCCAGGCCCACATTAGTCGCTGTCGACGTACCTGGAGGCAGGTACGGGCGGCGCTTAAGCGGGCCTCGGTCAGGTCTCAACATCAGGCCAACCGCAGGCATCGCCCGGCCCCGGTCTTTCTCCTGGGACAGAGGGTGTGGCTCTCCATGCGGGATCTTCCCCTCCGCGTGGAGTCCAGGAAGCTGTCGGACCATTCTGAGTGGTCCGGCGAGTCAACCCAGTGGCCTACCACCTGCAACTTCCCCCCACCATGCGGGTGCATCCCACATTCCATGTGTCCCTCCTCAAGCCCGTCGCCACCTGCCGGCGGGTGGGGAGGGGTCTCCAATTTCTGGTGGACTGGGACGGTTATGGGCCGGAGGAGCGGTCCTGGGTGCCCAGGAAGGACATTCTGGACCCAGGGCTGATAACAACATTCCGTTGCCTCCACTAGGAGGCGCCGAGATGAACGGCTTGGGGGGGGGCACTGTTACAGGAGGGGGTCGCAGTTCCGGAGCGACCCACTAGGTGTCATCCTCCGACAACCTTAGGCACCTCCTCACTCACAGTCTGGACTAATCATGATCCTATTGGTGTCACCTGTGTCTACCTGTTCACCTGTGTCTACCTGTTCACCTGTGTATTTATGCCCTCACTTCCCTGTGTTCCCTTGCTCAGTTCTCTCTGCTAGTTTCACTATGCCAAGCAGTACTAATCAGTGTCTGATCGCGGGATGAATGGACAGGTACGTGAGAAGTGTTCTCCCTGTTTAGTTATTATTTCAGTCACAGTTAGTATTTCGTATCTTGGCTGGCAGTTTTTTGGAGTCTTATTTGCTCCGCCTTTCTTTTTCGTGTAAAGTCTGTTGTTTTATATCCTGGCTTCGGGACCACCAGTAAAGATCCTTGTTTCACCATCTCTGCCTACTGCCTACTGTCTATCCTGCACCGCATCTGGGTCACACCTACATTTACATTTTAGTCATTTAGCAGACGCTCTTATCCAGAGCGACTTACAGTTAGTGAGTGCAATACATTTTCATACTGGAAAATGTTCATACTCACACCTCACACCAACCCTTACATATATCGCGTTTTGTAATGAAACTCTTCAAATGTTTCCTGCAGGCTGGATCAGCTCTTAATGTCGTGTTGTAGGGCTGTTTGTATGTTTAATGTTGTAATGTTGTATTGACTGCTGATGTTTCCTTGGCCAGGACTCCATTGCAAAATAGACCCTGTGTCTCAATGTTTTTTCCTGGTTAAATAAAGGTTAAATAAATACAAATTAAGAGGATTCTGGACTCAACAAACAATGTATAACTTATTATGTAACTCCTTCTAGATCAGGAGATAACGGCACCTTTCTGTTTCCATAATAAATATAATTGTCCTTGATCAGACTTGGCTCAGTCTGGATTCACTGTTGACATAGACAGATTAACCGGGGCCTAGAGATTTACTGTTGACTGAGGTTAACCGGGGCCTAGAGATTCACTGTTGACTGAGGTTAACCGGGGCCTAGAGATTCACTGTTGACATATATTAACCGGGGCCTAGAGATTCACTGTTGACATATATTAAATGGGGCCTAGAGATTCACTGTTGACAGATTAACTGGGGCCTAGAGATTCAATGCGAACAGCTAGCTACAGCATATACTTTATCAGAGCAATTCACTCAATATTCTTGATACAAGCTGCGTACCAAATGGCACACTATCTCCTATTCAGTGCACTGGTCTAAAGTAGTGCACTATAAAGGGGAACAGGGTGCTATTTGGGACACACCCATACTTCTTCGGTTGTCTGGTTTGGCCTGTATATTAATGAACCCTTTCATTGTCTGATCATTTGATTGACAGGCGGTGGACTCTCGGGACTCGGTTGCCATGGCGTTGTACTCCCAGTCTTTCTCCTGGATCATCACACGGATCAACCAGAAGGTCAGAGGGAAGGACAACTTCAAGTCCATCGGCATCCTCGACATTTTCGGCTTCGAGAACTTTGAGGTAGCTTTGTGTTTTTAAAGTAATAGACCCTGCAGTATTTGAAGGAAGTTGGCAAGGATTAGAGCACAAACAGATCTGGGACCAGGCTAGGATAGTATGGTTCTGTTAAGGATGTTTACAGATCTGGGACCAGGCTAGGATAGTATGGTTCTGTTAAGGATGTTTACAGATCTGGGACCAGGCTAGGATAGTATGGTTCTGTTAAGGATGTTTACAGATCTGGGACCAGGCTAGGATAGTATGGTTCTGTTAAGGATGTTACAGATCTGGGACCAGGCTAGGATAGTATGGTTCTGTTAGTGATGTTACAAATCTGGGACCAGGCTAGGATAGTATGGTTCTGTTAGTGATGTTTACAGATCTGGGACCAGGCTAGGATAGTATGGTTCTGTTAGGGATGTTACAGATCTGGGACCAGGCTACGATAGTATGGTTCTGTTAAGGATGTTTACAGATCTGGGACCAGGCTAGGATAGTATGGTTCTGTTAGTGATGTTTACAGATCTGGGACCAGGCTAGGATAGTATGGTTCTGTTAAGGATGTTTATAGATCTGGGACCAGGCTAGGATAGTATGGTTCTGTTAGTGATGTTACAGATCTGGACCAGGCTAAGATAGTATGGTTCTGTTAGGGATGTTACAGATCTGGGACCAGGCTAGGATAGTATGGTTCTGTTAGGGATGTTACAGATCTGGGACCAGGCTAGGATAGTATGGTTCTGTTAAGGATGTTTACAGATCTGGGACCAGGCTAGGATAGTATGGTTCTGTTAGTGATGTTACAGATCTGGGACCAGGCTAGGATAGTATGGTTCTGTTAGGGATGTTTACAGATCTGGGACCAGGCTAGGATAGTATGGTTCTGTTAGGGATGTTACAGATCTGGGACCAGGCTAGGATAGTATGGTTCTGTTAGTGATGTTACAGATCTGGGACCAGGCTAGGATAGTATGGTTCTGTTAGTGATGTTTACAGATCTGGGACCAGGCTAGGATAGTATGGTTCTGTTAGGGATGTTACAAATCTGGGACCAGGCTAGGATAGTATGGTTCTGTTAGTGATGTTACAAATCTGGGACCAGGCTAGGATAGTATGGTTCTGTTAGTGATGTTACAGATCTGGGACCAGGCTAGGATAGTATGGTTCTGTTAGGGATGTTACAGATCTGGGACCAGGCTAGGATAGTATGGTTCTGTTAGGGATGTTACAGATCTGGGACCAGGCTAGGATAGTATGGTTCTGTTAGTGATGTTACAGATCTGGGACCAGGCTAGGATAGTATGGTTCTGTTAGTGATGTTACAGATCTGGGACCAGGCTAGGATAGTATGGTTCTGTTAAGGATGTTACAGATCTGGGACCAGGCTAGGATAGTATGGTTCTGTTAGGGATGTTACAGATCTGGGACCAGGCTAGGATAGTATGGTTCTGTTAAGGATGTTTACAGATCTGGGACCAGGCTAGGATAGTATGGTTCTGTTAGGATGTTACAGATCTGGGACCAGGCTAGGATAGTATGGTTCTGTTAGTGATGTTACAGATCTGGGACCAGGCTAGGATAGTATGGTTCTGTTAGTGATGTTACAGATCTGGGACCAGGCTAGGATAGTATGGTTCTGTTAGGGATGTTACAGATCTGGGACCAGGCTAGGATAGTATGGTTCTGTTAGTGATGTTTACAGATCTGGGACCAGGCTAGGATAGTATGGTTCTGTTAGGGATGTTACAGATCTGGGACCAGGCTAGGATAGTATGGTTCTGTTAGGATGTTACAGATCTGGGACCAGGCTAGGATAGTATGGTTCTGTTAAGGATGTTTACAGATCTGGGACCAGGCTAGGATAGTATGGTTCTGTTAAGGATGTTTACAGATCTGGGACCAGGCTAGGATAGTATGGTTCTGTTAGGGATGTTACAGATCTGGGACCAGGCTAGGATAGTATGGTTCTGTTAAGGATGTTTACAGATCTGGGACCAGGCTAGGATAGTATGGTTCTGTTAGGGATGTTACAGATCTGGGACCAGGCTAGGATAGTATGGTTCTGTTAGGGATGTTTACAGATCTGGGACCAGGCTAGGATAGTATGGTTCTGTTAGGGATGTTACAAATCTGGGACCAGGCTAGGATAGTATGGTTCTGTTAAGGATGTTTACAGATCTGGGACCAGGCTAGGATAGTATGGTTCTGTTAGGGATGTTACAGATCTGGGACCAGGCTAGGATAGTATGGTTCTGTTAAGGATGTTTACAGATCTGGGACCAGGCTAGGATAGTATGGTTCTGTTAGTGATGTTTACAGATCTGGGACCAGGCTAGGATAGTATGGTTCTGTTAGGGATGTTACAGATCTGGGACCAGGCTAGGATAGTATGGTTCTGTTAGTGATGTTTACAGATCTGGGACCAGGCTAGGATAGTATGGTTCTGTTAGGGATGTTACAGATCTGGGACCAGGCTATGATAGTATGGTTCTGTTAAGGATGTTACAGATCTGGGACCAGGCTAGGATAGTATGGTTCTGTTAGTGATGTTTACAGATCTGGGACCAGGCTAGGATAGTATGGTTCTGTTAAGGATGTTTACAGATCTGGGACCAGGCTAGGATAGTATGGTTCTGTTAGGGATGTTACAGATCTGGGACCAGGCTAGGATAGTATGGTTCTGTTAAGGATGTTACAGATCTGGGACCAGGCTAGGATAGTATGGTTCTGTTAGGGATGTTTACAGATCTGGGACCAGGCTAGGATAGTATGGTTCTGTTAGGGATGTTACAGATCTGGGACCAGGCTAGGATAGTATGGTTCTGTTAAGGATGTTTACAGATCTGGGACCAGGCTAGGATAGTATGGTTCTGTTAGGGATGTTACAGATCTGGGACCAGGCTAGGATAGTATGGTTCTGTTAGGGATGTTTACAGATCTGGGACCAGGCTAGGATAGTATGGTTCTGTTAGGGATGTTACAAATCTGGGACCAGGCTAGGATAGTATGGTTCTGTTAAGGATGTTTACAGATCTGGGACCAGGCTAGGATAGTATGGTTCTGTTAGGGATGTTACAGATCTGGGACCAGGCTAGGATAGTATGGTTCTGTTAGGGATGTTACAGATCTGGGACCAGGCTAGGATAGTATGGTTCTGTTAGTGATGTTACAGATCTGGGACCAGGCTAGGATAGTATGGTTCTGTTAGGGATGTTTACAGATCTGGGACCAGGCTAGGATAGTATGGTTCTGTTAGTGATGTTACAGATCTGGGACCAGGCTAGGATAGTATGGTTCTGTTAGGGATGTTTACAGATCTGGGACCAGGCTAGGATAGTATGGTTCTGTTAGGGATGTTACAGATCTGGGACCAGGCTAGGATAGTATGGTTCTGTTAAGGATGTTACAGATCTGGGACCAGGCTAGGATAGTATGGTTCTGTTAGGGATGTTACAGATCTGGGACCAGGCTAGGATAGTATGGTTCTGTTAGGGATGTTACAGATCTGGGACCAGGCTAGGATAGTATGGTTCTGTTAGGGATGTTACAGATTATATTTCCATCCTCTAGGTGAACAGATTTGAACAGTTCAACATCAACTACGCCAACGAGAAGCTCCAGGAATACTTCAACAAACACATCTTCTCCCTGGAACAACTGGAGTATAACAGGTTGGTTATCAGACTATATAACCGGTTGGTTATCAGACTGTATAACAGGTTGGTTATCAGACTGTATAACAGGTTGGTTATCAGACTGTATAACAGGTTGGTTATCAGACTGTATAACAGGTTGGTTATCAGACTGTATAACAGGTTGGTTATCAGACTGTATAACAGGTTGGTTATCAGACTGTTGGTTATCAGACTGTATAACAGGTTGGTTATCAGACGATATAACAGGTTGGTTATCAGACTATATAACAGGTTGGTTGTTAGACTGCATAACAGGTTGGTTATCAGACTGTATAACAGGTTGGTTATCAGACTGTATAACAGGTTGGTTATCAGACTGTATAACAGGTTGGTTATCAGACTGTTGGTTATCAGACTGTATAACAGGTTGGTTATCAGACGATATAACAGGTTGGTTATCAGACTATATAACAGGTTGGTTGTTAGACTGTATAACAGGTTGGTTATCAGACTGTATAACAGGTTGGTTATCAGACTGTATAACAGGTTGGTTATCAGACTGTATAACAGGTTGGTTATCAGACTGTATAACAGGTTGGTTATCAGACTATATAACAGGTTGGTTATCAGACTATATAACCGGTTGGTTATCAGACTATATAACAGGTTGGTTATCAGACTATATAACCGGTTGGTTATCAGACTGTATAACAGGTTGGTTATTAGACTGTTGGTTATCAGACTGTATAACAGGTTGGTTATCAGACTATATAACAGGTTGGTTATCAGACTGTTGGTTATCAGACTGTATAACAGGTTGGTTATCAGACTGTATAACAGGTTGGTTATCAGACTGTATAACAGGTTGGTTATCAGACTATATAACAGGTTGGTTATCAGACTGTATAACAGGTTGGTTATCAGACTGTATAACAGGTTGGTTATCAGACTGTTGGTTATCAGACTGTATAACAGGTTGGTTATCAGACGATATAACAGGTTGGTTATCAGACTATATAACAGGTTGGTTGTTAGACTGTATAACAGGTTGGTTATCAGACTGTATAACAGGTTGGTTATCAGACTGTATAACAGGTTGGTTATCAGACTGTATAACAGGTTGGTTATCAGACTGTATAACAGGTTGGTTATCAGACTGTATAACAGGTTGGTTATCAGACTGTATAACAGGTTGGTTATCAGACTGTATAACAGGTTGGTTATCAGACTGTTGGTTATCAGACTGTATAACAGGTTGGTTATCAGACTGTATAACAGGTTGGTTATCAGACTGTATAACAGGTTGGTTATCAGACTGTTGGCTATCAGACTGTATAACAGGTTGGTTATCGACTGTTTTATCAGACTGTATAACAGGTTGGTTATCAGACTGTATAACAGGTTGGTTATCAGACTGTATAACAGGTTTGTTATCAGATGTATAACAGGTTTGTTATCAGACTGTACAGTTGGTTATCAGACTGTATAACAGGTTGGTTATCAGACTGTTGGTTATCAGACTGTATAACCGGTTGGTTATCAGACTGTTGGTTATCAGACTGTATAACAGGTTGGTTATCAGACTGTTGGTTATCAGACTGTATAACAGGTTGGTTATCAGACTGTATAACAGGTTGGTTATCAGACTGTATAACAGGTTGGTTATCAGACTGTTGGTTATCAGACTGTATAACAGGTTGGTTATCAGACTGTTGGTTATCAGACTGTATAACAGGTTGGTTATCAGACTGTATAACAGGTTGGTTATCAGACTGTTGGTTATCAGACTGTATAACAGGTTGGTTATCAGACTGTATAACAGGTTGGTTATCAGACTGTATAACATGTTTGTTATCAGACTGTATAACAGGTTGGTTATCAGACTGTATAATAGGTTGGTTATAAGACTGTTGGTTATCAGACTGTATAACAGGTTGGTTATCAGACTTTTGGTTATCAGACTGTATAACAGGTTGGTTATCAGACTGTATAACAGGTTGGTTATCAGACTGTTGGTTATCAGACTGTATAACAGGTTGGTTATCAGACTGTATAACAGGTTGGTTATCAGACTGTATAACAGGTTTGTTATCAGACTGTATAACAGGTTTGTTATCAGACTGTATAACAGGTTGGTTATCAGACTGTATAACAGGTTGGTTATCAGACTGTTGGTTATCAGACTGTATAACCGGTTGGTTATCAGACTGTTGGTTATCAGACTGTATAACAGGTTGGTTATCAGACTGTATAACAGGTTGGTTATCAGACTGTTGGTTATCAGACTGTATAACAGGTTGGTTATCAGACTGTATAACAGGTTGGTTATCAGACTGTATAACAGGTTTGTTATCAGACTGTATAACAGGTTGGTTATCAGACTGTATAACAGGTTGGTTATCAGACTGTTGGTTAATAGACTGTATAACAGGTTGGTTATCAGACTGTATAACAGGTTGGTTATCAGACTGTATAACAGGTTGGTAATCAGACTGTATAACAGGTTGGTTATCAGACTGTATAACAGGTTGGTTATCAGACTGTATAACAGGTTGGTTATCAGACTGTATAGCAGGTTGGTTATCAGACTGTATAACAGGTTGGTTATCAGACTGTAAAACAGGTTGGTTATCAGACTGTTGGTTATCAGACTGTATAACAGGTTGGTTATCAGACTGTAAAACAGGTTGGTTATCAGACTGTTGGTTATCAGACTGTATAACAGGTTGGTTATCAGACTGTATAACAGGTTGGTTATCCGACTATATAACAGGTTGGTTATCAGACTATATAACAGGTTGGTTGTTAGACTGTATAACAGGTTGGTTATCAGACTGTATAACAGGTTGGTTATCAGACTGTATAACAGGTTGGTTATCAGACTGTATAACAGGTTGGTTATCAGACTTTATAACAGGTTGGTTATCAGACTGTTGGTTATCAGACTGTATAACAGGTTGTTTATCAGACTGTATAACAGGTTGTTTATCAGACTGTATAACAGGTTGGTTATCAGACTGTATAACAGGTTGGTTATCAGACTGTATAACAGGTTGGTTATCAGACTGTATAACAGGTTGGTTATCAGACTGTATAACAGGTTGGTTATCAGACTGTATAACAGGTTGGTTATCAGACTGTATAACAGGTTGGTTATCAGACTGTTGGTTATCAGACTGTATAACAGGTTGGTTATCAGACTGTATAACAGGTTGGTTATCAGACTGTATAACAGGTTGGTTATCAGACTGTATAACAGGTTGGTTATCAGACTGTATAACAGGTTGGTTATCAGACTGTATAACAGGTTGGTTATCAGACTGTTGGTTATCAGACTGTATAACCGGTTGGTTATCAGACTGTATAACCGGTTGGTTATCAGACTGTATAACAGGTTGGTTATCAGACTGTATAACAGGTTGGTTATCAGACTGTATAACAGGTTGGTTATCAGACTGTATAACAGGTTGGTTATCAGACTGTATAACAGGTTGGTTATAAGACTGTATAACAGGTTGGTTATCAGACTGTTGGTTATCAGACTGTATAACAGGTTGGTTATCAGACGATATAACAGGTTGGTTATCAGACTATATAACAGGTTAGTTGTTAGACTGTATAACAGGTTGGTTATCAGACTGTATAACAGGTTGGTTATCAGACTGTATAACAGGTTGGTTATCAGACTGTATAACAGGTTGGTTATCAGACTATATAACAGGTTGGTTATCAGACTATATAACCGGTTGGTTATCAGACTATATAACAGGTTGGT
Source organism: Coregonus clupeaformis (assembly GCF_020615455.1). Lineage (NCBI taxonomy): Eukaryota > Metazoa > Chordata > Actinopteri > Salmoniformes > Salmonidae > Coregonus > Coregonus clupeaformis. The sequence continues at coordinate 53,155,863 of NC_059214.1, read as the reverse complement.
TATCAGACTATATAACCGGTTGGTTATCAGACTGTATAACAGGTTGGTTATTAGACTGTTGGTTATCAGACTGTATAACAGGTTGGTTATCAGACTATATAACAGGTTGGTTATTAGACTGTATAACAGGTTGGTTATCAGACTGTTGGTTATCAGACTGTATAACAGGTTGGTTATCAGACTGTATAACAGGTTGGTTATCAGACTGTATAACAGGTTGGTTATCAGACTATATAACAGGTTGGTTATCAGACTGTATAACAGGTTGGTTATCAGACTGTTGGTTATCAGACTGTATAACAGGTTGGTTATCAGACGATATAACAGGTTGGTTATCAGACTATATAACAGGTTGGTTGTTAGACTGTATAACAGGTTGGTTATCAGACTGTATAACAGGTTGGTTATCAGACTGTATAACAGGTTGGTTATCAGACTGTATAACAGGTTGGTTATCAGACTGTATAACAGGTTGGTTATCAGACTGTATAACAGGTTGGTTATCAGACTGTTGGCTATCGTATAACAGGTTGGTTATCAGACTGTATAACAGGTTGGTTATCAGACTGTATAACAGGTTGGTTATCAGACTGTTGGCTATCAGACTGTATAACAGGTTGGTTATCAGACTGTATGGTTATCAGACTGTATAACAGGTTGGTTATCAGACTGTATAACAGGTTGGTTATCAGACTGTTGGTTATCAGACTGTATAACAGGTTGGTTATCAGACTGTTGGTTATCAGACTGTATAACAGGTTGGTTATCAGACTGTATAACAGGTTGGTTATCAGACTGTATAACAGGTTGGTTATCAGACTGTTGGTTATCAGACTGTATAACAGGTTGGTTATCAGACTGTATAACAGGTTGGTTATCAGACTGTATAACAGGTTTGTTATCAGACTGTATAACAGGTTTGTTATCAGACTGTATAACAGGTTGGTTATCAGACTGTTGGTTAATAGACTGTATAACAGGTTGGTTATCAGACTGTATAACAGGTTGGTTATCAGACTGTATAACAGGTTGGTTATCAGACTGTATAACAGGTTGGTTATCAGACTGTATAACAGGTTGGTTATCAGACTGTATAACAGGTTGGTTATCAGACTGTATAGCAGGTTGGTTATCAGACTGTATAACAGGTTGGTTATCAGACTGTAAAACAGGTTGGTTATCAGACTGTTGGTTATCAGACTGTATAACAGGTTGGTTATCAGACTGTAAAACAGGTTGGTTATCAGACTGTTGGTTATCAGACTGTATAACAGGTTGGTTATCAGACTGTATAACCGGTTGGTTATCAGACTATATAACAGGTTGGTTATCAGACTATATAACAGGTTGGTTGTTAGACTGTATAACAGGTTGGTTATCAGACTGTATAACAGGTTGGTTATCAGACTGTATAACAGGTTGGTTATCAGACTTTATAACAGGTTGGTTATCAGACTGTTGGTTATCAGACTGTATAACAGGTTGTTTATCAGACTGTATAACAGGTTGTTTATCAGACTGTATAACAGGTTGGTTATCAGACTGTATAACAGGTTGGTTATCAGACTGTATAACAGGTTGGTTATCAGACTGTATAACAGGTTGGTTATCAGACTGTATAACAGGTTGGTTATCAGACTGTATAACAGGTTGGTTATCAGACTGTATAACAGGTTGGTTATCAGACTGTATAACAGGTTGGTTATCAGACTGTATAACAGGTTGGTTATCAGACTGTTGGTTATCAGACTGTATAACAGGTTGGTTATCAGACTGTATAACCGGTTGGTTATCAGACTGTATAACAGGTTGGTTATCAGACTGTATAACAGGTTGGTTATCAGACTGTATAACAGGTTGGTTATCAGACTGTATAACAGGTTGGTTATCAGACTGTATAACAGGTTGGTTATCAGACTGTATAACAGGTTGGTTATCAGACTGTTGGTTATCAGACTGTATAACAGGTTGGTTATCAGACGATATAACAGGTTGGTTATCAGACTATATAACAGGTTGGTTGTTAGACTGTATAACAGGTTGGTTATCAGACTGTATAACAGGTTGGTTATCAGACTGTATAACAGGTTGGTTATCAGACTGTATAACAGGTTGGTTATCAGACTGTATAACAGGTTGGTTATCAGACTATATAACAGGTTGGTTATCAGACTATATAACCGGTTGGTTATCAGACTATATAACAGGTTGGTTATCAGACTATATAACCGGTTGGTTATCAGACTGTATAACAGGTTGGTTATTAGACTGTTGGTTATCAGACTGTATAACAGGTTGGTTATCAGACTATATAACAGGTTGGTTATTAGACTGTATAACAGGTTGGTTATCAGACTGTTGGTTATCAGACTGTATAACAGGTTGGTTATCAGACTGTATAACAGGTTGGTTATCAGACTGTATAACAGGTTGGTTATCAGACTATATAACAGGTTGGTTATCAGACTGTATAACAGGTTGGTTATCAGACTGTTGGTTATCAGACTGTATAACAGGTTGGTTATCAGACGATACAACAGGTTGGTTATCAGACTATATAACAGGTTGGTTGTTAGACTGTATAACAGGTTGGTTATCAGACTGTATAACAGGTTGGTTATCAGACTGTATAACAGGTTGGTTATCAGACTGTATAACAGGTTGGTTATCAGACTGTATAACAGGTTGGTTATCAGACTGTATAACAGGTTGGTTATCAGACTGTATAACAGGTTGGTTATCAGACTGTTGGTTATCAGACTGTATAACAGGTTGGTTATCAGACTGTATAACAGGTTGGTTATCAGACTGTATAACAGGTTGGTTATCAGACTGTTGGCTATCAGACTGTATAACAGGTTGGTTATCAGACTGTATAACAGGTTGGTTATCAGACTGTATAACAGGTTGGTTATCAGACTGTTGGTTATCAGACTGTATAACAGGTTGGTTATCAGACTGTTGGTTATCAGACTGTATAACAGGTTGGTTATCAGACTGTATAACAGGTTGGTTATCAGACTGTTGGTTATCAGACTGTATAACAGGTTGGTTATCAGACTGTTGGTTATCAGACTGTATAACAGGTTGGTTATCAGACTGTTGGTTATCAGACTGTATAACAGGTTGGTTATCAGACTGTTGGTTATCAGACTGTATAACAGGTTGGTTATCAGACTGTATAACAGGTTGGTTATCAGACTGTATAACAGGTTGATTATCAGACTGTTGGTTATCAGACTGTTGGTTAATAGACTGTATAACAGGTTGGTTATCAGACTGTATAACAGGTTGGTTATCAGACTGTATAACAGGTTGGTTATCAGACTGTATAACAGGTTGGTTATCAGACTGTATAACAGGTTGGTTATCAGACTGTATAGCAGGTTGGTTATCAGACTGTATAGCAGGTTGGTTATCAGACTGTAAAACAGGTTGGTTATCAGACTGTATAACAGGTTGGTTATCAGACTGTATAACAGGTTGATTATCAGACTGTTGGTTATCAGACTGTTGGTTAATAGACTGTATAACAGGTTGGTTATCAGACTGTATAACAGGTTGGTTATCAGACTGTATAACAGGTTGGTTATCAGACTGTATAACAGGTTGGTTATCAGACTGTATAACAGGTTGGTTATCAGACTGTATAGCAGGTTGGTTATCAGACTGTATAGCAGGTTGGTTATCAGACTGTAAAACAGGTTGGTTATCAGACTGTTGGTTATCAGACTGTATAACAGGTTGGTTATCAGACTGTAAAACAGGTTGGTTATCAGACTGTTGGTTATCAGACTGTATAACAGGTTGGTTATCAGACTGTATAACCGGTTGGTTATCAGACTATATAACAGGTTGGTTATCAGACTATATAACAGGTTGGTTGTTAGACTGTATAACAGGTTGGTTATCAGACTGTATAACAGGTTGGTTATCAGACTGTATAACAGGTTGGTTATCAGACTTTATAACAGGTTGGTTATCAGACTGTTGGTTATCAGACTGTATAACAGGTTGTTTATCAGAATGTATAACAGGTTGTTTATCAGACTGTATAACAGGTTGGTTATTAGACTGTTGGTTATCAGACTGTATAACAGGTTGGTTATCAGACTATATAACAGGTTGGTTATTAGACTGTATAACAGGTTGGTTATCAGACTGTTGGTTATCAGACTGTATAACAGGTTGGTTATCAGACTGTATAACAGGTTGGTTATCAGACTGTATAACAGGTTGGTTATCAGACTATATAACAGGTTGGTTATCAGACTGTATAACAGGTTGGTTATCAGACTGTTGGTTATCAGACTGTATAACAGGTTGGTTATCAGACGATACAACAGGTTGGTTATCATACTATATAACAGGTTGGTTGTTAGACTGTATAACAGGTTGGTTATCAGACTGTATAACAGGTTGGTTATCAGACTGTATAACAGGTTGGTTATCAGACTGTATAACAGGTTGGTTATCAGACTGTATAACAGGTTGGTTATCAGACTGTATAACAGGTTGGTTATCAGACTGTATAACAGGTTGGTTATCAGACTGTTGGTTATCAGACTGTATAACAGGTTGGTTATCAGACTGTATAACAGGTTGGTTATCAGACTGTATAACAGGTTGGTTATCAGACTGTTGGCTATCAGACTGTATAACAGGTTGGTTATCAGACTGTATAACAGGTTGGTTATCAGACTGTATAACAGGTTGGTTATCAGACTGTTGGTTATCAGACTGTATAACAGGTTGGTTATCAGACTGTTGGTTATCAGACTGTATAACAGGTTGGTTATCAGACTGTATAACAGGTTGGTTATCAGACTGTTGGTTATCAGACTGTATAACAGGTTGGTTATCAGACTGTTGGTTATCAGACTGTATAACAGGTTGGTTATCAGACTGTATAACAGGTTGGTTATCAGACTGTATAACAGGTTGATTATCAGACTGTTGGTTATCAGACTGTTGGTTAATAGACTGTATAACAGGTTGGTTATCAGACTGTATAACAGGTTGGTTATCAGACTGTATAACAGGTTGGTTATCAGACTGTTCATAACAGGTTGGTTATCAGACTGTATAACAGGTTGGTTATCAGACTGTATAGCAGGTTGGTTATCAGACTGTATAGCAGGTTGGTTATCAGACTGTAAAACAGGTTGGTTATCAGACTGTATAACAGGTTGGTTATCAGACTGTATAACAGGTTGATTATCAGACTGTTGGTTATCAGCTGTTGGTTAATAGACTGTATAACAGGTTGGTTATCAGACTGTATAACAGGTTGGTTATCAGACTGTATAACAGGTTGGTTATCAGACTGTATAACAGGTTGGTTATCAGACTGTATAACAGGTTGGTTATCAGACTGTATAGCAGGTTGGTTATCAGACTGTATATCAGGTTGGTTATCAGACTGTAAAACAGGTTGGTTATCAGACTGTTGGTTATCAGACTGTATAACAGGTTGGTTATCAGACTGTAAATCAGGTTGGTTATCAGACTGTTGGTTATCAGACTGTATAACAGGTTGGTTATCAGACTGTATAACCGGTTGGTTATCAGACTATATAACAGGTTGGTTATCAGACTATATAACAGGTTGGTTGTTAGACTGTATAACAGGTTGGTTATCAGACTGTATAACAGGTTGGTTATCATACTGTATAACAGGTTGGTTATCAGACTTTATAACAGGTTGGTTATCAGACTGTTGGTTATCAGACTGTATAACAGGTTGTTTATCAGACTGTATAACAGGTTGTTTATCAGACTGTATAACAGGTTGGTTATCAGACTGTATAACAGGTTGGTTATCAGACTGTATAACAGGTTGGTTATCAGACTGTATAACAGGTTGGTTATCAGAATGTATAACAGGTTGGTTATCAGACTGTATAACAGGTTGGTTATCAGACTGTTGGTTATCAGACTGTATAACAGGTTGGTTATCAGACTGTATAACAGGTTGGTTATCAGACTGTTGGTTATCAGACTGTATAACAGGTTGGTTATCAGACTGTATAACAGGTTGGTTATCAGACTGTATAACAGGTTGGTTATCAGACTGTTTTATCAGACTGTATAACAGGTTGGTTATCAGACTGTATAACAGGTTGGTTATCAGACTGTATAACAGGTTGGTTATCAGACTGTATAACAGGTTGGTTATCAGACTGTATAACAGGTTGGTTATCAGACTGTTGATAACAGGTTGGGTATCAGACTGTATAACAGGTTGGTTATCAGACTGTATAACAGGTTGGTTATCAGACTGTATAACAGGTTGGTTATCAGACTGTATAACAGGTTGGTTATCAGACTGTATAACAGGTTGGTTATCAGACTGTATAACAGGTTGGTTATCAGACTTTTTAACAGGTTGGTTATCAGACTGTTGGTTATCAGACTGTATAACAGGTTGGTTATCAGACTACGTTGGTTATCAGACTATATAACAGGTTGGTTATCAGACTACCCGGTTGGTTATCAGACTGTATAACAGGTTGGTTATAAGACTGTTGGTTATCAGACTGTATAACAGGTTGGTTATAAGACTGTTGGTTATCAGACTGTATAACAGGTTGGTTATCAGACTGTATAACAGGTTGGTTATCAGACTGTATAACAGGTTGGTTATCAGACTGTATAACAGGTTGGTTATCAGACTGTTGGTTATCAGACTGTATAACAGGTTGGTTATCAGACTTTTAACAGGTTGGTTATCAGACTGTTGGTTATCAGACTGTATAACAGGTTGGTTATCAGACTGTTGGTTATCAGACTGTATAACAGGTTGGTTATCAGACTATATAACAGGTTGGTTATCAGACTTTTTAACAGGTTGGTTATCAGACTGTTGGTTATCAGACTGTATAACAGGTTGGTTATCAGACTGTATAACAGGTTGGTTATCAGACTGTTGGTTATCAGACTGTATAACAGGTTGGTTATCAGACTGTTGGTTATCAGACTGTATAACAGGTTGGTTATCAGACTGTATAACAGGTTGGTTATCAGACTGTATAACAGGTTGGTTATCAGACTGTATAAAAGGTTGGTTATCAGACTGTTGGTTATCAGACTGTATAACAGGTTGGTTATCAGACTGTATAACAGGTTGGTTATCAGACTGTATAGCAGGTTGGTTATCAGACTGTATAACAGGTTGGTTATCAGACTGTATAACAGGTTGGTTATCAGACTGTTGGTTATCAGACTGTATAACAGGTTGGTTATCAGACTGTATAACAGGTTGGTTATCAGACTGTATAACAGGTTGGTTATCAGACTTTATAACAGGTTGGTTATCTGACTGTATAACAGGTTGGTTATCAGACTATATAACAGGTTGGTTATCAGACTGTATAACAGGTTGGTTATCAGACTGTATAACAGGTTAGTTATCAGACTGTATAACAGGTTGGTTATCAGACTGTATAACAGGTTGGTTATCAGACTGTTGGTTATCAGACTGTATAACAGGTTGGTTATCAGACTGTTGGTTATCAGACTGTATAACAGGTTGGTTATCAGACTGTATAACAGGTTGGTTATCAGACTGTATAACAGGTTGGTTATCAGATGTACAGGTTGGTTATCAGACTGTATAACAGGTTGGTTATCAGACTGTATAACAGGTTGGTTATCAGACTGTATAACAGGTTGGTTATCAGACTGTATAACAGGTTGGTTATCAGACTGTATAACAGGTTGGTTATCAGACTGTATAACAGGTTGGTTATCAGACTGTATAACAGGTTGGTTATCAGACTTTTTAACAGGTTGGTTATCAGACTGTTGGTTATCAGACTGTATAACAGGTTGGTTATCAGACTGTTGGTTATCAGACTATATAACAGGTTGGTTATCAGACTGTTGGTTATCAGACTGTATAACAGGTTGGTTATAAGACTGTTGGTTATCAGACTGTATAACAGGTTGGTTATAAGACTGTTGGTTATCAGACTGTATAACAGGTTGGTTATCAGACTGTATAACAGGTTGGTTATCAGACTGTATAACAGGTTGGTTATCAGACTGTATAACAGGTTGGTTATCAGACTGTTGGTTATCAGACTGTATAACAGGTTGGTTATCAGACTGTTAAACAGGTTGGTTATCAGACTGTTGGTTATCAGACTGTATAACAGGTTGGTTATCAGACTGTTGGTTATCAGACTGTATAACAGGTTGGTTATCAGACTATATAACAGGTTGGTTATCAGACTTTATAACAGGTTGGTTATCAGACTGTATACTGGTTATCAGACTGTATAACAGGTTGGTTATCAGACTGTATAACAGGTTGGTTATCAGACTGTTGGTTATCAGACTGTATAACAGGTTGGTTATCAGACTGTTGGTTATCAGACTGTATAACAGGTTGGTTATCAGACTGTATAACAGGTTGGTTATCAGACTGTATAACAGGTTGGTTATCAGACTGTATAACAGGTTGGTTATCAGACTGTTGGTTATCAGACTGTATAACAGGTTGGTTATCAGACTGTATAACAGGTTGGTTATCAGACTGTATAGCAGGTTGGTTATCAGACTGTATAACAGGTTGTTTATCAGACTATATAACAGGTTGGTTATCAGACTGTTGGTTATCAGACTGTATAACAGGTTGGTTATCAGACTGTATAACAGGTTGGTTATCAGACTGTATAACAGGTTGGTTATCAGACTTTATAACAGGTTGGTTATCAGACTGTATAACAGGTTGGTTATCAGACTATATAACAGGTTGGTTATCAGACTGTATAACAGGTTGGTTATCAGACTGTATAACAGGTTAGTTATCAGACTGTATAACAGGTTGGTTATCAGACTGTATAACAGGTTGGTTATCAGACTGTTGGTTATCAGACTGTATAACAGGTTGGTTATCAGACTGTTGGTTATCAGACTGTATAACAGGTTGGTTATCAGACTGTATAACAGGTTGGTTATCAGACTGTATAACAGGTTTGTTATTAGACTGGTATAACAGGTTGGTTATCAGACTGTTTGGTTATCAGACTGTATAACAGGTTGGGTATCAGACTGTATAACAGGTTGGTTATCAGACTGTATAACAGGTTGGTTATCAGACTGTATAACAGGTTGGTTATCAGACTGTATAACAGGTTGGTTATCAGACTGTATAACAGGTTGGTTATCAGACTTTTTAACAGGTTGGTTATCAGACTGTTGGTTATCAGACTGTATAACAGGTTGGTTATCAGACTGTTGGTTATCAGACTATATAACAGGTTGGTTATCAGACTGTTGGTTATCAGACTGTATAACAGGTTGGTTATAAGACTGTTGGTTATCAGACTGTATAACAGGTTGGTTATAAGACTGTTGGTTATCAGACTGTATAACAGATTGGTTATCAGACTGTATAACAGGTTGGTTATCAGACTGTATAACAGGTTGGTTATCAGACTGTATAACAGGTTGGTTATCAGACTGTTGGTTATCAGACTGTATAACAGGTTGGTTATCAGACTTTTTAACAGGTTGGTTATCAGACTGTTGGTTATCAGACTGTATAACAGGTTGGTTATCAGACTGTTGGTTATCAGACTGTATAACAGGTTGGTTATCAGACTATATAACAGGTTGGTTATCAGACTTTTTAACAGGTTGGTTATCAGACTGTTGGTTATCAGACTGTATAACAGGTTGGTTATCAGACTGTATAACAGGTTGGTTATCAGACTGTTGGTTATCAGACTGTATAACAGGTTGGTTATCAGACTGTTGGTTATCAGACTGTATAACAGGTTGGTTATCAGACTGTATAACAGGTTGGTTATCAGACTGTATAACAGGTTGGTTATCAGACTGTATAAAAGGTTGGTTATCAGACTGTTGGTTATCAGACTGTATAACAGGTTTGTTATCAGACTGTATAACAGGTTGGTTATCAGACTGTATAGCAGGTTGGTTATCAGACTGTATAACAGGTTGTTTATCAGACTATATAACAGGTTGGTTATCAGACTGTTGGTTATCAGACTGTATAACATTGTTATCAGACTGTATAACAGGTTGGTTATCAGACTGTATAACAGGTTGGTTATCAGACTGTATAACAGGTTGGTTATCAGACTTTATAACAGGTTGGTTATCTGACTGTATAACAGGTTGGTTATCAGACTATATAACAGGTTGGTTATCAGACTGTATAACAGGTTGGTTATCAGACTGTATAACAGGTTAGTTATCAGACTGTATAACAGGTTGGTTATCAGACTGTATAACAGGTTGGTTATCAGACTGTTGGTTATCAGACTGTATAACAGGTTGGTTATCAGACTGTTGGTTATCAGACTGTATAACAGGTTGGTTATCAGACTGTATAACAGGTTGGTTATCAGACTGTATAACAGGTAGGTTATTAGATGGTATAACAGGTTGGTTATCAGACTGTATAACAGGTTGGTTATCAGACTGTATAACAGGTTGGTTATCAGACTGTATAACAGGTTGGTTATCAGACTGTTGGTTATCAGACTGTATAACAGGTTGGTTATCAGACTGTTGGTTATCAGACTGTATAACAGGTTTGTTATCAGACTGTATAACAGGTTGGTTATCAGACTGTATAACAGGTTGGTTATCAGACTCTACAGCAGAGAGAAGAGACATGGCTGTGTTTTAAATGGCATTTTATTCCCTATAAAGTGCACTACTTTGAACAAAGGGCCCTACGGCTCTCACTATACAGGGAATGGGGTGCCATTTGGGACTCAGCCCCGAAGAGAGAGAGCACCATCTTGGTTCCTATCTGGGGGTTCTTTGGGTGTCGCCATGGTGTTCTAGAGATGCAGGCACACTGCCAAATGTTTTAAATGGGACGACAGCAGCCTGGTCACAGCTCATTTAATCACATGAACCTGTGGACAATACAACCATTGTCTCCCTACCTCACTGTTCATATATGAGTTGTGTCGTTTCCTCAGAGAAGGGATCCAGTGGGAAGCTATAGACTGGAAGGAGAATGCAGAGTGTCTGGACCTCATAGAGAAGGTAGGTAACAGACTAACACCAAGACTTACTCTAGGACAAACCTCTCCTAGGGGACTTCCAGACTAACGCCAAGACTCACTCTAGAACAAACCTCTCCTAGGGGACTTCCAGACTAACGCCAAGACTTACTCTAGAACAAACCTCTCCTAGGGGACTTCCAGACTAACGCCAAGACTCACTCTAGGACAAACCTCTCCTAGGGGACTTCCAGACTAACGCCAAGACTTACTCTAGAACAAACCTCTCCTAGGGGACTTCCAGACTAACGCCAAGACTCACTCTAGAACAAACCTCTCCTAGGGGACTTGCAGACTAACGCCAAGACTCACTCTAGAACAAACCTCTCCTAGGGGACTTCCAGACTAACGCCAAGACTCACTCTAGGACAAACCTCTCCTAGGGGACTTCCAGACTAACGCCAAGACTTACTCTAGAACAAACCTCTCCTAGGGGACTTCCAGACTAACGCCAAGACTCACTCTAGGACAAACCTCTCCTAGGGGACTTCCAGACTAACGCCAAGACTTACTCTAGAACAAACCTCTCCTAGGGGACTTCCAGACTAACGCCAAGACTCACTCTAGAACAAACCTCTCCTAGGGGACTTCCAGTCTAACGCCAAGACTCACTCTAGAACAAACCTCTCCTAGGGGACTTCCAGACTAACGCCAAGACTCACTCTAGAACAATACTCTCCTAGGGGACTTCCAGACTAACGCCAAGACTCACTCTAGAACAAACCTCTCCTAGGGGACTTCCAGACTAACGCCAAGACTCACTCTAGAACAAACCTCTCCTAGGGGACTTCCAGACTAACGCCAAGACTCACTCTTGGACAAACCTCTCCTAGGGGACTTCCAGACTAACGCCAAGACTCACTCTAGGACAAACCTCTCCTAGGGGACTTCCAGACTAACGCCAAGACTCACTCTAGAACAAACCTCTCCTAGGGGACTTCCAGACTAACGCCAAGACTTACTCTAGGACAAACCTCTCCTAGGGGACTTCCAGACTAACGCCAAGACTCACTCTAGGACAAACCTCTCCTAGGGGACTTCCAGACTAACGCCAAGACTTACTCTAGGACAAACCTCTCCTAGGGGACTTCCAGACTAACGCCAAGACTCACTCTAGAACAAACCTCTCCTAGGGGACTTCCAGACTAACGCCAAGACTCACTCTAGGACAAACCTCTCCTAAGGGGACTTCCAGACTAACGCCAAGACTTACTCTAGAACAAACCTCTCCTAGGGGACTTCCAGACTAACGCCAAGACTCACTCTAGAACAAACCTCTCCTAGGGGACTTGCAGACTAACGCCAAGACTCACTCTAGGACAAACCTCTCCTAGGGGACTTCCAGACTAACGCCAAGACTCACTCTAGAACAAACCTCTCCTAGGGGACTTCCAGACTAACGCCAAGACTCACTCTAGGACAAACCTCTCCTAGGGGACTTCCAGACTAACGCCAAGACTTACTCTAGAACAAACCTCTCCTAGGGGACTTCCAGACTAACGCCAAGACTCACTCTAGAACAAACCTCTCCTAGGGGACTTGCAGACTAACACCAAGACTCACTCTAGGACAAACCTCTCCTAGGGGACTTCCAGACTAACGCCAAGACTCACTCTAGAACAAACCTCTCCTAGGGGACTTCCAGACTAACGCCAAGACTCACTCTAGAACAAACCTCTCCTAGGGGACTTCCAGACTAACGCCAAGACTCACTCTAGAACAAACCTCTCCTAGGGGACTTCCAGTCTAACGCCAAGACTCACTCTAGAACAAACCTCTCCTAGGGGACTTCCAGACTAACGCCAAGACTCACTCTAGAACAAACCTCTCCTAGGGGACTTCCAGACTAACGCCAAGACTCACTCTAGAACAAACCTCTCCTAGGGGACTTCCAGACTAACGCCAAGACTCACTCTAGAACAAACCTCTCCTAGGGGACTTCCAGACTAACGCCAAGACTCACTCTTGGACAAACCTCTCCTAGGGGACTTCCAGACTAACGCCAAGACTTACTCTAGGACAAACCTCTCCTAGGGGACTTCCAGACTAACGCCAAGACTCACTCTAGAACAAACCTCTCCTAGGGGACTTCCAGACTAACGCCAAGACTTACTCTAGGACAAACCTCTCCTAGGGGACTTCCAGACTAACGCCAAGACTCACTCTTGGACAAACCTCTCCTAGGGGACTTCCAGACTAACGCCAAGACTCACTCTAGAACAAACCTCTCCTAGGGGACTTCCAGACTAACGCCAAGACTCACTCTAGGACAAACCTCTCCTAGGGGACTTCCAGACTAACGCCAAGACTCACTCTAGGACAAACCTCTCCTAGGGGACTTCCAGACTAACGCCAAGACTCACTCTAGAACAAACCTCTCCTAGGGGACTTCCAGACTAACGCCAAGACTCACTCTAGAACAAACCTCTCCTAGGGGACTTCCAGACTAACGCCAAGTCTCACTCTAGAACAAACCTCTCCTAGGGGACTTCCAGACTAACGCCAAGACTCACTCTAGAACAAACCTCTCCTAGGGGAATTCCAGACTAACGCCAAGACTCACTCTAGAACAAACCTCTCCTAGGGGACTTCCAGACTAACGCCAAGACTCACTCTAGGACAAACCTCTCCTAGGGGAATTCCAGACTAACGCCAAGACTCACTCTAGAACAAACCTCTCCTAGGGGAATTCCAGACTAACGCCAAGACTCACTCTAGAACAAACCTCTCCTAGGGGAATTCCAGACTAACGCCAAGACTCACTCTAGAACAAACCTCTCCTAGGGGACTTCCAGACTAACGCCAAGACTCACTCTAGAACAAACCTCTCCTAGGGGACTTCCAGACTAACGCCAAGACTTACTCTAGAACAAACCTCTCCTAGGGGACTTCCAGACTAACGCCAAGACTCACTCTAGAACAAACCTCTCCTAGGGGACTTCCAGACTAACGCCAAGACTCACTCTAGGACAAACCTCTCCTAGGGGACTTCCAGACTAACGCCAAGACTCACTCTAGAACAAACCTCTCCTAGGGGACTTCCAGACTAACGCCAAGACTCACTCTAGGACAAACCTCTCCTAGGGGACTTCCAGACTAACGCCAAGACTCACTCTAGGACAAACCTCTCCTAGGGGACTTCCAGACTAACGCCAAGACTCACTCTAGAACAAACCTCTCCTAGGGGACTTCCAGACTAACGCCAAGACTCACTCTAGGACAAACCTCTCCTAGGGGACTTCCAGACTAACGCCAAGACTCACTCTAGAACAAACCTCTCCTAGGGGACTTCCAGACTAACGCCAAGACTCACTCTAGGACAAACCTCTCCTAGGGGACTTCCAGACTAACGCCAAGACTCACTCTAGGACAAACCTCTCCTAGGGGACTTCCAGACTAACGCCAAGACTCACTCTAGAACAAAC